>NC_074717.1:32752700-33002700 GCF_947242115.1 Biomphalaria glabrata
TTCCAATAAGACTGAGCTGGACACTTTAATTTAAATGTATTTTTTGTAGACCATTCCATTTTTTCCTTTCATATTCGCACCGCTGTTGTACCCCTCTAGTACAACTATAAGCCATGCACTAGGAACAATTTCGGATATATGGGATATATGTGGCTACAGAAAGCTGACATTTAGGTCCTTTGTGATAAACACCAAAAAATGATCTCGTACTGACTACTCAGTTATAGTGTTATACTCCTGTATTTGCGACGATTGTAATTGATGAACTTCTGCTGGTATATTACAATGAACAACGTAACTGAGCATCATCTACATCCAGTTTCTCGATACCTTTGACTGCTCAACTTTGTTACATATTATGGTCTGGACGTGGGTAAGAGAACTTTTTTTTTTTTTTTTTTTAAATTAAAGCATAATTCGAAAAAAAAAAAAAAGCTCGAAATACAAAAGCCAGTGACAGTGAAACTTTTTTAACCTTTCGTAAAAGTAAAAATTATCCCCATTGTATTTTGGCGATGTGTGCATTGCATCCACAATCATCTGACATACGGATTCAGATGACTCATGCTGAATATTTTCATGAGTCTAATACAAAGTATATAATCCAAAGTACAAGTCACTTATACAATGACTTGAAATAAAACATAGAAAGGCAATGATTCTCACATTCCCTGGTGGCAACATTTTCAGAGGAGCGATGTAGGCTTCCACTGTGAGGTCCCTGAGTTTTTTTTAAAGAATCTAATAAAAAAGAAAAGAAACTTAGTCACAATTTTTAGGTTTTATCGTTCATGTCTATGACTCCAACACTGTGTATAGCATCCAAAGTGACGTCATGAAAGTTCACTAAAACGTTTCTGCTCAGGTCGGCAACGTGTCTGAACATTTTTTCGCCTACCCCCCCCCCCCCCCATGTTGTTAGTCGGTTGTTGGCTTGTAGTTCCAAACAGCTAGTACAACTAAACCGATGTAGGCGTTTCATATTTGTCAAATAAATAAACTTTAAATAACTTTAACAATCTTCTTTGTGAACAAAAAACTCAATATAACTGTTATTATTCACGATTTAACTTGAGATGAGATCTAGATCTAAGAGTCATGAAATAAACTGATATAGATCTAATAGTAATGAAATAAACTGGAGATTTAAACAAAAATCCAGCTCACAACAAAAAAAATGTCTTAAGATCGTCTCACATTAGCACTAGGTACTTTAATTTCATCATTGTCACTGCATAACCACCAATCAATCGCTTAACCTCTTCTCACCACCGCTGAGGAAACACACACACTCCATAACACCCCTTTTTGTTTGGACTTTGCGTCCTCCCCCGCCTCATAAGAGGAACTTGCGCCCCCCCCCCCAGTGAAATGTTTTAAAATCGACTTTTTAATTACCGGGTAGGCTATTCGACTCAATACAAATATATTACAAACAACCCGCGTAATCCCAAGCACGCTGCTCTTTTTTTTAAATCTAGTTTTCAAAATAGTTTCTATCTATTATGTACTAATATTGTTTATATTTTCAAAGGATAAAGGAATAATAGGAATTTATATAAAATATTTTTAAGTAATTTGTAAAAATTTAACTAAATAAAAAAAAAAGTAAACTTGGAATAAGATTTGGCCGCCCCCTAAAGTCGCCCGCCTATATATATATATATATATATATATATATATATATATATATATATATATATATATATATATATATAATTATATATATATATAAACACAATAATATTATATTTTTTTAAAGGTATATCATGGAAGAGAATGATCAATGTTATGCTTTTTTTTTTCGCTCTGCGGAATCCAATTTTCTATAAGCTCTTCTAGTAGCACAACATAATTTCAATCTAAAGGAAGTATGTAGGCCAATGTAGGCCTGAGTATTATAAGACTGCTTTAAAACGTATTTACTAATAAATAGGCAACTAGATCTATATCTGGCAGTAATATAGGAGAGTTGATACAGGAAAAAAACTGCTACGATTTGATATACATGTACACAGTGTTAAAATTATAGCTCAATTCTTTTTCATTCAGTTGGCAACTGTGGCATGTAATTTAGTGTCCTTGACATTGTCTAAGTTTATAATGAAAATTTCCAATAATAATAATGTTTCGAACTTGGTGTTTACGGAAGCAAACTTCTGTGTCAAGCTATAATTTTTTTAAAACAGTTTCCATTTTTGAAAATTGTTAGTTTGTAGTGACTACGTACTAAAATCTGCAAATATAAATATTGCCCATTAGATTTACGGCACTTTTCCACAAAACCTTGGTAACACGGTCAAAATGGAGTGGGGTTAACTTCCCATGCGTCAATCAATGCAAATCGCTATGTCAAAGCAACACATTCGTTTTAGTCAATTTAAAGACCAACTGAAGAGGTTTTTTTCGAAATTGAGATAGCGATTGATTTAGATAGTAGATAGCATCAAAGTTAGTTCCTAAAAATTTGAGAATTTAGAAAAGCGTATTTATATTAGAAAAAGTAATTTGAAAGTGTAAAAAATAACGAGATTTGAAAATCAGCTTCAATGGCCGAAACCGGAAGTGACGTATTGTAATGGACTGAGAAAATGTAAATAAAAATAGACATGGCTGGATACGTTATTGATAGCGATTCAGATGATAAACTTATCTAAATCTAGCTGTCCAACAATTTTAAATGATACTTATCATGGGATGCACCAAAATGCCATGAAGAGAACTCTTCTACTTTTTCAAAATATATTCTAGAGCAGACTATTGAATTAATATAATTATAGATAGATTATAATAATAGGTAAATAGGACTAGTCACTAGATTCTAGATCTAGATCTACTACTCAGATCTAGACTCTAGACCTAGTCTACTCTAGTAGTAGTCTCTAGTATCATCAAGTACTAGTAGATCATCTAGGACTAGGTCTAGGTATACTATACTTAGACTATACTAAGTCTAATAGTTATAACAAAACTAAATGGTTAGATCTATCTATAATCTATTTATTTTCTATATCTCTAAGTCTAATTCTAGCTAGGCCTTCTAACACTTTTACTAGAGTCACTCACTAGATCTAGAGTTTATAAATACTTGACCTGTATTATTGTACTAATTGTAGTAATACTACTAGTAGTACTAGTAATAGTTTATAAACTAGTAGATTTAACTAATTAAGTAGATCTAGAACTAGAGTAATCTAGACTAGCCTCTATGTTAAGTCTAAGCCCAGTCTCCAACATTTTTTGGTAATAGTTTGTAATAGTAAGACCTAGTGAGTAGTGTCCTAGCAATAGCATAAAGATTATTCATAGATATAAATATAATATTATAATAGTCAAGGACTAAACCTAAAGCCTAAGCTAAATCTATATAGTATATATTTATACTCTTTACTAGCCCTTACTATACTTATTAATAAGGCTAAACTTTAGATCTAAAAAAATAATAAGTCATCATTTATATTGGTAATATAAAATACAGATTTTTACTAAACACATGTGACATTTCTTTAAGTCTTAAACTTAAACAGGGCCGGTCCTAACGATTGCAGGGCCCTATGTGAAACTGATTGCGCGGGGCCTAGTCTGGGTGGGAATAAGGATAATAAGTGAAAATTAAGATTTCATATTTTTAAAAAATTCGACTGAATTTTATTAAATCTTTACTAAGTACAAGATTACGATCAAATTAACTTTACTTTACGAACTTTGCAACCTATGGCATATATTAAAATGCCAGTCACTCTATTAAAGTAAATAAAGTATGGAAACTTCTGATTAAAGTGAAAATTTGCCTGATTATTACATTTTAGTACATGAAAGCTGACAATGTCTTATTTCGTTTATCGCGCGTAGGATTAGCGTTTTCGGAATGAATGACACCCACAATTTTGTCTATTTTTCAGGAGATTTTTATGAGATTTCCAGGTTTTATATATACCGATATATATATATATATATATATTGCAATTTAACTATTACACCTAGAATTAGCACGAAGCCTATGAAAGTGCAGGGCCCACTGCGACCGCATAGGTTGCAGTGGCTTAAGACCGGCCCTGGTCTTATATATATATTAGATTGCCTAGACCTAGAGTAGAGTAATTTATTATTATTAAGAACAATAAGAGTTAGATGTTGATGTTAGATCAGATAATCAGTATAACATATATATATATATATATATATATATATATATATATATATATATATATATATATATATATATATATATATATATATATATATATATATATATATATATATATAACCACTAGTTCTATATATGTATACATAATTAAGTATAAATGTTAATAAATAAATTTTTAAAAATCTATTTTACAGGAAACATATATGACATGTGGCATACAGACAAGTTTACTAGATGGATCTTTCATCATTTTGGAAATACAATATTCCCTGCGAAACAAATCACAGAAACATTCTACAATCTTATTTTATATAATAAATACCAATAAATGTAAATACAAAATCACATTTTAATAGAGTTCTTCATTATACACACAACATTATTTTAGTATGTTCCTTTTCACTTGCTAGGTTTAGACAAAGTTTCGAATCAGGATTTAATATTATTAAGTCATAGCCCAAAACTCTAGCAGGATGTTAGTTAATGGCAGTGGTCAATGTTTGAACCTGAGACCACAGAGAAGACAGTTCGGAATGCAAACCACACAACTTTCTGCGTTTCGAAACCTATTCAAATTTTGATCATTTTTATGTTAATGCAGATCTGAATGTCCATTGCAATGATGACTTGATCCGTAAAGGGGTTACATTTTTTAAAAATAAGTTGGATCTCATTCTTCGAATGATGCTATTTATTAGAAACTTGGAATACATATTAGTGGCCAAAAGAAAATCCACTGATGAGGGAAGACGTAGACGTCGTAAAGAACATTTAAATTGACCACCAGCTGAATATGGTTATGTCTTCGCTGGACGCGGCAAAATATCTAGTTTGCAGCTGGGGCTGCGTAGCCATGGAAAATACTGCATTTCTCATTAATCTTTCGACTCGACTGCCAGCCTTATTTATTAAACACTTTAAATTATGAATAGCTCTGCATTTTTTAATAACAATAAAAAAATATATATATATTCAGTGATTAACTGGCAATAATTGGGTTACTAAAATTTAATAAAATGAGTTGCATAATTACATCAACAGTAGCCTATATGCATTACTTAACATTATATTGATACTATAATTTATTTTCCACTTCCCTGACTTCCCAGAGAAAAGAAAAAAACGACAACTCCTTCTCCAGTAGGATAATCTCTTTCATTTATAGTCTAAACACAATTTAAAACTTTGTTACCTACAGTTACAGATTAACTTGCTAACTTAACTATCTAATAATCTAATGATTCTATTCCAATCAACAAATGAGTCAAGCGTGAGATATATATTTATAGAACTATGTAAGTATAAAGGCCCGAATATACGGTACTAATATATTTAAATAAGAGTGTAATAAAATCCATATTTCGTATATTAATAATATTATAGAATTGGTAGATCTAGGTCTAATTTTTGCCTTATAGATTAGTTTTTAGAAATTTAGATCTAGTACTTTTTTTACTAGTAGATCTAAATCAGACTACTTTTAGGTCTAAATTGAGGTTTAAGTTAAAGCTATGTGCCTAGTGTTGTACAGGGTTGTGACTCTAGATTCAAACTAAATATAATCGTATACTACAATAACTACATTGAATGAGCTCAACATTCACATTGTAATAATTGTTTTTTTCCCATATTGGGCCTATTTAGGGACGACTATAGGTTGATAATCACTAAGTGTATAGATAGAGTATATAATTTTAAACTTTGTTTTTCTAGATCTAGGCCCAGCACCTCGATCGGATCAGTCTAAATAGATAGGTCTTATCTCTAAATATCCAATACTACTATTACTAGATCTAGATCTAGACTTCATCACTTCATCTAATTGGATTTAGATCTAAATTTAGGTCTACTTCGTACATCATTAATGATCTGAGAAAAGAACTCTGCTCTTGATCAAAAGCAGTACATCTAGAACTAGAATAAGCCTGAAGCAGTAACATAAGCCATAAATTGCGTAACTTGACTAAAACGAAACATGTGAACTGAGGCTCGCGGTACTGCGTGGGGTGAAACGCTGTTCGCTTGACTAGATCAAGAATAAGCAGACAAACAGTAGATCTAACATGCAAAGCCATAAATTGCGTGATTTGACCTAATTTCCCCAAATCTAACATCCACTTTTTATAAATTGGCGTGTTTTAGTCGCCTTTGTTTTTAGAAACTAGCATTCCTGTAAAAAGGAATAGGGAAATACGCTAAGCCATAAACTGAAAAATTTGACCTAATTTCCCTTAAACTACGTCATCGACCTTGGTTGTCTGGGAAATACTGATCTCGAATGGCTTCGAGATTGTGAAATTTAATAGTCCCTAAAACTCACATTAAATTGCTTATATCTAAATAATTACAAAGAATATATGTCTAAAATTTCGTATGTATGTTTTTTTAAGCATTATGAATCTAAAAAAAAGTATAACACCGGTTTCCGCGTCTGACCCCAAAACCTCTTCAGTTGGTCTTTAAATCTTGTGTGTAGAGTATTGCTACTATTGCTTTCGTCCTCCGTTAAGAACAGATATCTATTTATATTTGTTGAAAAATAAAATATAGATCGAGCTATGTAGATCTAATAGGGACTTTCATGATTAGATTAGATAAAAGAGTTACGATTCTTGTCCTTGATCTGGTTGAGTTGATTTTTGAGCACTAGACGTACACGTATAAGACCTATTCTAGAGTCTAGATCTAGTTTTAGGCAGAGTAGACTATCCCCTAGATCTAGACATGTAGATCTGTGTAGGCCTATCTGTTTAGTGGCAGTATATATAGATAGATATAGTTTACATATATTGTCAAGTAGTTCAGGTGGCGTCTACAGTAATCGTAATGAATACATTCAAGTATTTCTCGTACGGCAGTAATTTGCTCAGGGAGAGGATTCTAGTCAACAATCCCTCCGCAGTGTTTTATGGCATTGGAAAATTAATTGTAAGTAGGTCATGTTTATATTTATATAGATCTATTTTTATCTATTTACCAAGCGCATTGCTAGCGTTGGTCAACTTGTTCTACAGTTTTAATGCCCGTGTGCTGTTTGATTCATACAGGCCTATTCTATTCTTTCTTTTTTTTTAAATTCTATTTTTGTAGACTTTTTTTTTTTTATTGTAATAGAGTGAAGTTACTTGGCCTACTTTCGATTAGGGTTACACAGATTGTATAGAATCTAGATCTAATCTAGATATAATAATAATAATAATCTTTATTATCCGTAAGGAAATTTGTCTTACAATTTGTGCATTACACATAGGGGCCTATAGATAGATCTAGATCTAAATCTTTTTTTTTATATTAGCAGAGCTGGCATTAGGCTTAGGCTAATTTGAGGCTCTCTACTCGGCGAAGTGAGTTAATTGGGTGGCCCCAAATGAAATAGATTTTTTTTTTCATTTTTTTTTATAAACCAACCTGAGGCTGATCTGTATCTAAAGTCTAAATCAACTAGATCTAGAGTCTAGATCTAATAACTGAAAATTTCCATAGCGTTCAGTATGCGTCTCAAACATATTCATCCAAAAAAATTGTATGCCTTGATGGTAGCAAAGTCTCGAATAAAATGTGAATAATACAGAGATTAAGCAGTGATGCCCAAAATACGGCCCGCGGGCAGCATCCGCCTTGCGACGTGATTTCATCCGGCCCGCCGAAACGTAGTTAAGGAAAAAGTGTAGAAAATTCCCCACCATCTTTTTTTTTTTTTTTTTAAATGGTTGAAAAAGGGCCCTGACTTTTTCACTAATGGATTGGTACCATGACATTTAATATTTGTGTGTTTACGAAATGGGGTAGCCGAAGAAACTACAAAGGACTGTGAATTTAGTGAATGTAGCCTATCTTTTGTTGTTTGTGAAACATGATAATAAGCCAATACATATTTGTTTTAGAATGAAAAAAAGTTTGTTTAAAAAAACATATAATATAAGCAACATAAAAAAAAATGTGGTGTCATTCTTGGTTTGAGCCACGAATAAAAATATTGTTAAACTAGGCCTAGAAATTGGAGGATCGATGGAATATTTACCCAAAAAAGAAAAAAAAAAGACAAGAAAATTATTGTTAGACTAGGCCTAGAAATTGGAGGATCGATGGAATATTTACTAAAAAAAAAAGAAAAGAAAATTAATCGTTGGTAAAGTTATCTACAATATTGCTCACATTTTAAATAGAGGAATGAAGCGATTTTCCGACGCATAAAAAAAAAGATAACTTCCAATATTCCATTAATTAATGTAAGTACTAAATCCATAAGTTTCTAATACAATTATTTCAGGCCAATCTCATATCGTTTTTGTACATTTTCGGTCATGTGGCCCGCGACACGAGTGTCGGAAATTAAAATGGCCCGCAGGTCGAATTAGGTTGGGCATCACTGGATTAAAGAATATATTGTTTATTTATATTATTGCCAAACTGTTCAAGCATTGTTGCGTCATATGGTCGTCCTCATAGATCGAGTTATTGAATACTTCAGACTTGGTAAAAACTGATTTCACCGGATGCAACATTTATTGGAGCTGTCAATGATAGGCCTACAATGTCAGTGGCGCAGCTAGCCATGTGCTATGAGTGGTGCGGGCCGCACGGGGTATCAAGTGGTGAGGGGCATCAAACTAGGATACATTTTCCCAATAAAATCAACGGATTGTACATACATGAACAAAGACTACCTACTGAATTTGAAATTTTTACTAGAAATTAATTTACTCTGCGTCTTTTGTAAATTCCCTGTTCTTTCTTAAATTAGACGTAAGCTTGTTAATCAGGTTGAATCAAGTTGACTAGATTTGTTTAAATCTCTGAAAGTAACGCACTTTTACACGACCACTTTCTTCTGGGGCACATTTTGTTACTCCATTGTTCAATACGCTGGTTTCATCTAGATCTAGAGCTTATAAATAAATGTCTTAGACTTTAAAATAACAGAATCTGGCACTAAATGGGCATCGCGAACAAGTTGAAGAATAACTAAGACAAAATCTAGGTCGTTTCTAGGGGATTTGTGAAATTACTATCCAAGTACGACCCAATCCTGAGAGAACATGAATCAGATGTCTTTAAGGTCCGAGAACGACCGGTTACCTATTATGGACCTCTTGACCAGGAAACGGTTTTTATCCGTGGCTAGGATGAGAAATTAGTTACAGACCAAGCAGGTACATGTCTCCACAAATACAAAAGGAACCTATTGTAATATTGGGTGATAATGAGACAAATATTTTTCGATTTTTTTTGTACCGTTCACCTGACATCACAAAACTGGATCAATTTTTTCAAATGTTGAAGTTATGTTGTCATACATACTGATGGGGTACTAATTTTGTAGTCTTTCATTGACATCTTAATTCATTATCTGCTCGAACCATTCTCTGAGTTTGGCTGGAATTCGGTCTAAAGTTGAAATCTATTCAGTAACATTTTTGGGTACACTCGACCGTTTACACACCTTTTTATCGACTTCAGCACACCGCTAGGACGTCCTCAACAAAATAACTGAAACTAGCCTTAAGCGCTTGGTTAAAACACGCTGGAGCGCCAGAGTGGAGAAGTCGTTAAGATAGCTATGGATTCCTTTTAAAAAACTATAGAAACTCTAGACATTGACTAGAACAGATGAAAACTCATCTACTAGGTCAGAAGCAGGCAGATTGTTAGTTGCTATGCAGTCTTCATTTTTTCATCTACCTTGGGTTTTCGGCCCCTACATTTTTTTTAGGAGGGGAGGCATCACAAGGAACTACCGCACTGGGCATCATATACCCTAGCTACGCCACTGCAGGCCTATATTAGATGCAGGGCTGTAGCAACATTAAGAGCAGCAGTGTTTAAACCATGATGATAAATAAAACAAGTCTTCTAACATGGGTATAATAGTCTAACAAGCGGGTCTAACATTTGGGAATAAAACTAGAGTCATAGATTTAGAGCTTTGCTAATAGACATAGAGCCATATGCTATGTTTGAGATTTAACGCTCATTTCGTTATTAATGGCACACATGTCAAATAGTCTCTGACAACCATTCCAACTCCTGGCCTACACTTGTGATTCAGAAACTCTCAGGAGATGGGGTGAAGGCGAGGAACTGAGGGCGCCTAAACCAGCAAGCTTCGGCTGGAAGGGCTCGTTAACCTTGATTGGCTACCCATCTAGGAGAAGGAAAACTTTGAATCCAAACCTCCGTAGCGTAGCCAAAGGGGTTTTGAGTTTAAACCCCTCTTCAGCTGGATTTGAAGCTAAAAATATCTCTTCAATATAAAAAAAAAGCAAATTACGCACTCAAAATGCTATGAGCATATCCAAATGGGTTTTAGTTTAAACCCCCCTGCAGCGGGGTTTGAAGCTAAAAAATAAATCTTCAAAATAAAAAAAAAACAAATTTCGCAATCAAAATGCTATGAGCGTAGCCAAGCCTATTGGGTGTTTTGAGTTTAAATTTCCCTTCCGAGGGGTTTGATGCTAAAAAATACCTCTTCAATATAAAAAGAAAAGCAAATTACACACTAAAATTCTTTGAGCGTAGCCAAGCCAATGGGGGGTTTTGAGTTTCAACCCCTCTCCTTCAGATGACTTTTTTAAAAGTTTAAAACCCCTCAAGATAGTTTTGAGTTTAAAATCCCCCTACTGAGCGTTTTAAGGTTGAAAGCCTCTCTCCTCAATATTATTTCTAAAGCAAGCTACAGTCACCAAATTCTATGACCGTAGCTAAATGGTGTTTTGAATTAAAAAAAAAAACTCCAGATATAGTTTAAAACCCCCCAACAGATGATTTTGACGATAAAACTTCCTCTTTCGATATAACATCTAAAGCAAAATAGTCACCTAATTCCAAGATCGTAGTCAAGAGAAGTTACACATGTCTACCAGTGGCTGGGCTCCATTAATAAAGTGCAATGAAATTGAAAAGCATTAAATGTGGCTCTACAAAGATGTCTAAGACGGATTTTAGGAGTCAGTTATAGAGATCAGGAAATTCTATTCCGAAATGGGAGTAGACCCCTTAGTAATGTTGTGACAGAGCGTCTCATGAGGTTTGCGGGACATGTTCTCCGACAAAATGAATTACGCATAATAAGAGTTGCGATGACATCCTAGTACAACTTGGCGCCACACTTTCATGGAGGTCCTCAGAGCAGGTGGGAAGAGGCTTCGGACATTGCCAGTGACAGATTTTTTGTGGAAACAGCTTGCCAGCAAACGCGCGAACGGCGCGGGAGGGTCTAAGTCAGTAAGAATAGCACATTAGGTTTTTGAAATAAAACGTTTTAATAGCAAAATAATGCACTGTAGGTTCCCTAGAATTTGCATTTAGTTGGCTTTCAATACCAGAAATAGTGCTTGGCGGCGGGGCTCCGCCCCGCGTTGGGGGAGCTCTCAGCGCTCCCCCAGACCCCTTGCTGACATGGGGAGGAGTCTACAATTTTTTCAGTAACTCCAGGAAGAATCTATTCTTGGGCACAATAAACGTCTTCCAAAAGAATAAAGGGTCAGAATGTAATAGAGATTAATTATGTACACATACACACACACATACATCCATACAAACATATATATATATATATATATATATATATATATATATATATATATATATATTGTTACAATTCTTTTACTTTCAGGGTTACAAGTTGACATTTGACACCCCTAAAGACTTGCTGGAGAACCAATGGTATGGAGCTGTAGCTACCATAAGAAAAGTCAGCGAAGATCATCACGTGTGGGGTGTGGTCTGGAGCCTGCACTTAGAGAATCTCTCCACATTAGATGAGTAAGTCCTCTGGTTATCCTCCTTTAACTATTTTCCACGCATACACAAAGAAACACACACACACACAAAACCAAGGTTACAAAGACTGTTTGTGTGGAAACACAAACTCAAAATCGGCCCCCGAAATAGTCCACCCTGGCAGGCTTCAATATTTTTAGAAAGAACATCCGAATGAAATTATATCAAAGACTAATGAGAGATAAGAATGGAGAAAGAAGGTTGACAGATCTTGTGTAGTGCCCCAACTGTCCAGCAGATCAAAGGATAGGTGCAATTGAATGCAAAGTTAGATGTGAGCCTGGCCTAACTAGTTCCCCTTTCGGACCTTGTGGTCTATGGGGCAGAGGATGTAAGGTTCATCTGTTTTTGTGGCCTATGTTTAACGAGGGTGTCATGTAGCCAGCACAACGACCAACCACCTTTACTTTTCCCCAACTAATGTCAGGTACCCATTAGAGCTGGGTGGACTCAGAGGCGCCCAAAGATTACGAAGTTGAAAATCCCAGTCTTCACCAAGATTCAAACCCGGGACCCCCGGTTCGGAAGCCAAGCGCTTTACCGCTCAATTACCGCGCCTCCCCTGGCCTAACTGAAGTCTTATAATTGAAGAAATTGTTTCGAAAAGGCTCAATCTCTTAAAAGAACCCTTTTTTTTTTTTTTTTTTTATAAAGGAAACCTCAGAATTTGCGCTATTCAGTTTTAGCTTTATCATCATAGGAATCCTTGGGCCTTAGGCCTCTTTTCTTTGCCTCTTCTTTGGGCTTTATGTGCCTCTTTTATGGGCCATCTTGCCTCTTTTGTGGGCTTTTTTTTTTTTTTTTTTTTAATATGTTTTTATTTGTAAGTTATCATAATTCACAATTATTAAATCATAAACAATTGAAAAGTGATTAACCTAAAAATATAATAATAGTAATAGAAATATTATTTAATATCAAAGACATACTACCTAACCAATGAACCCCCTAAAGACAGAAAAATGATACAAGTATACTCTACTCCAGAACAATCAACACAATATCAGATATCCCTGACCCCCAACACCATATTTCTGAAAAACTACATGAGCATTGTACAGGTATATGAAAATCAAACTAGATAATTCTCTACCCTAAAGTCCATTATTTTTCTAAATGTTAATTCCAAGAGATTAGGATCAAACACCTTATTATTATGTAGACATTTGAGCCAGCTAGCCCAAACAAGATTCCTGTATTCGGAACAATAATCAAGTTAAAGTTATGTATCATTTTATTTTTTCGTTTTGGCAGCTTGTTTAAAATAATAGACAAGTTAACATTTACATAATTGCCACAGTTTGCTTCCAATAGGTCCATTACAATACTTCTAACTTGAAGGAATAAATGACATTCCAAATACATATGTTTCTCACTATTAGCATTTTCAAGGTGTACAAGAAAATAGTTTACAAGATTACTATTCGTTTTAAATTAGGTCTAACTTATAATGCATACTAAATAGCTTTTTCTCTTTAAAAAAAACTGCTTGCATAAGTGATTTAAAAAAATTAGATTTTTCGCTTTTAGAAAAAAAAAAGTAGCCGTTGCATCAGAACTTTGAATGGTCTAAAATATTGTGATGTCGGATTTTCACTATAGTTTACGAGATCTAAACGGAACAGACGGACAGACATTTCACACAAAACTAATAGCGTCTATTCCCCTTTCGGTGGCCGCTAAAAATGGTTTTCAGTAGTGACTGTTTTATAAGATGTATTTATTTTAAAACAAAGCATCGTTATAATTGTTCAAACATAATTTAAAAAAAAAAACCTTTTAATTCATAAATAGAAGCTTTGTTTCTCGTGACTTCGTCCTAGATGCAAAAATTCAATTACGATCAAGTTGTATTTTCAATTAAATACTTTATAAAAAAAAAATACTTTGTAGAATAGTCAAGTAGTCAATGCATTCTTAATAATACAATCAGACAGGAGTAGAGGTTTGGGGGAAATTCGTGTGTTTATTTAATACTTGTAGTGATAAGTTCGATATTTCGACATTAAACCTTTCAAATACAAAGTTAGGACTAAATGGAGGGTCACCAGAGTCTTCAAAAAAAAAAAAAAAGGATTAATGAATGTTAAAGTCTGTTATCATATGACAGCTTTGGCCACATCGCATACATTTGGACATCACGATCTTGGTATGTTCAAACTAAGTTCAAAGTGTTTGTCTTCTAGTGCTCTCGAGAAATATGCAAACAAATCACTGGCGGATCCAGGGGGGGGGGCAGTAAGGGCGATCGCCCCCCCCCCACTCGGCCGACCCCCCCCCCACCCCCCGAAGGGGGGGGGGCGGACGAATAGTATAGAATTTACACAATTTGTATACGAATTCATTACTTATGTTAATAATATATACTAATTATTTATATTTCAACCTATTTCTAGATTATTTCGCCCCCCCCTCTAGTATGTTGGCCGATTTGGTGGGGTCGGGAAAGGGGCGATGGTATCAATCCCGCCCCCCCCCCCCAATAAACTTTCGAGTGGGGGGGGGCGGTCCTATTTCTTTGTAGAAATCATAGCTTGCTAACAGAATCAATTAAATATCTATGTGATTAAAACTTGTTATTGATATTTTAACCGATGTTTGTATTATGTCGTTCCCTGTTTGCCAAATTATCTCTACTGCCCTTCCCACCTAAACCTTTTGAGGGGGGGGGCGGTCCTACTTTAATGGAGAAATCATAGTTTGTGAACAAAATTAGTTGAATTAATATATAAATTTATATTATGTCGCTCGCCTTCTGGTATCTTGACCGTTTCGGTGAGGTGGGGGGGGGCGACTGCATGTACTGCCCTCCCCACTCTAGCCCTCTGAGTGGGGGGGGGCGATCCTATTTTTATGGAGAATCATAGTTTGTGAACAAAATTAGTTGAATATCTATATAATATAAACTACGTATTAATATGTGAACCCATTGTATATTATGTCGTACCACACTCTAATCTCTAATTTTATCATTAGTAAAATTTAAATGAAAAAGAGTTGTACCAGGTGGGAGGGGCGATTCATGCAATCGCCATTCCCCCATCGGACAAACCAATACTTTTTAGCGGCCCCCGAAAGGGGAAAAGACGCTATTAGTTTTGTGCGAAATGTCTGTCCGTCTGACTGTCTGTCCGTCCGTCCCGTTTAGATCTCGTAAACTAGAAAAGATATTGAAAATCACAATATTTTAGACGCAACGGCTACTTTTTTTTTTCTGAAAGCGAAAAATCTAATTTTTAAAATCAGTTATGCAAGCAGTTTTTTAAAGAGAAAAAGCTAATTAGTATGCATTATAAGTTAGACCTAATTTAAAATGAATAGTGATCTTATAAGCTTTATTTTTCTGAACATTTTTTTTTATTGCTGAAATATTTTTATCTTTTTTGAGGTTAATCACTTTTCAATTGTTTATGATTTAATACTTGTGAATTATGGTAACTTACAAATAAAAATATTAATTAAAAAAAAGCCCACAAAAGAGGCAAGATGGCCCATAAAAGAGGCATATAAAGCCCAAAAAAGAGGCAAAGAAAAGAGGCATAAAGCCCAAGGATTCCTATGATGATAAAGCTAAAACTGAATAGCGCAAATTCTGAGGTTTCCTTTAAAAAAAAAAAAAAAAAAAAAAAAAAAAAAAAAAGATTGAGCCTTTTCAAAACAATTAGATCAATTATAAGGCATCAGTTAGGCCAGGGGAGGCGCGGTGGCTGAGCGGTAAAGCGCTTGGCTTCTGAACCGGGGGTCCCGGGTTCGAATCCTGGTGAAGACTGGGATTTTCAACTTTGGAATCTTTGGGCGCCTCTGAGTCCACTCAGCTCCAATGGGTACCTGACATTAGTTCTGGAAAAGTAAAGGTGGTTGGTCGTTGTGCTGGCTACATGACACCCTCGCTAACCGTAGGCCACAAAAACAGATGAACTTTACATCATCTGCCCTATAGACCACAAGGTCTAAAAGGGGAACTAGTTAGGCCAGGTTCACATCTAACTTTACATTCACTTACACCTATCCTTTGATCTGCGGGACCGTTGGGGCACTACACAAGATCTGTTAACCTTCTTTCTCCATTCTTACCTCTCATTTGTATTTGATATAATTTCATTTGGATGTTCTTTTGAAAATATTGAAGCCTGCCTGGGTGGACTATTTCGGGTGCCGATTTTGAGTTTGTGTTTCCACACAAACTGTCTTTTATAACCTTGTTCTTTTTGTATTACAGTTAAGAAATTACAAAATAAAAACACCTGTCACTAATATAATTTATATATACTATAAATTAAATTCTTATATCGAGTCGCCCCACCCCTATTCTTTAATGCCAAATGCAATCTTTAGCAGAAATTAGTAAAGGAGCGAGGATTAATCGTTTTCACTCTACCGCCCCTCCCATTTCCAGACAGAGTTTATGTAATTTCACATGAATTTATCATAATTATTTTAAGAAAGACTTTGCATTCGAAAAGATAGAATTCAAACGAAATTTTTCAGTATAAGAGTCACGATTGAGATGAGTTCTAAACCCAAATTATCTATTCATAGTCGCCTTTTTCTAACCTTTACTCAATCTGATATTTTTCTAGTTAAATAAATTTGGGACTATAACTCACAATTTATACATTGATTTTATTGAATATTATTTATCAAATAATTGTTTTTCGGCGGAGATCCTCAAAGCCAAAATCTAAATATGTGGGGTATCTTTATCTTTTCAGGGAACAAATCGTTTTTTTTGCAATGTATTAAGGGCCTATAAATTCATATTACAATATTTTTCAAGTACAACATTATTCAAAAGGTCCTTTTTAATAGTATGAATAATGAGCTTTAGGTCAGGAGAATACGTTTCTTCTGTGAAGTATGCAAGAAAACGCTTTTGGCGGCGGGGCTTCGCCACGAAATCCATTGATGAATAATGAGTTGTAAATGTCAGGAGAATGCGTTTCTATAGTGAAGAATGCAACAAAACGCTTTTGGCGGCGGGGCTTCGCCCCGAACTCCATTGATGAATAATGAGCTGTAAATGTCTGGAGAACACTTTTCTGCAGTGAAAAAAGCAAGAAAACGCTTTTGGCGTCGGGGCTTCGCTCCGAACCCCACTTTGGAACCTTATTGCACTGCCTCAGTTGTTTTGTTTTTTGCCAAAGGTTGAGAAATGCTGCTTTTTAAAAATTCTCATATATATATTCGGCCAATTCTGACCATTCAAACAGATGACCTTGACATTATCTGCCCCATATATAAGGATTCGACTCACAGTTCGGCATATAATTTCTTTGATTTAGACCCGATCTCTATGACTGACTCTTAAAATCTGTCTTAGCCATCTTTGTTGAGCCACATTTAATGTTTTTTTAATTTCGGCAGAAGACTATTCACACTTTATTAATGGAGCCCAAGCCACCGGTAGAAATTTGTAACCTTTCTTGACTACGCTCTTGGAATTACATGCCTGTATTTCGCTTTAGATTTTATATCGAAAAGGAACGTTTTTTCGTCAAATCATCTGTTGAGGGGTTTTAAACTAAAAAATCTCTGGAGTTTTTGTGTTTTTTTTAAATTCAAAACCCCATTTAGCTACGATCATAGAATTTGGGGACTGTAGTTTGCTTTAAAATAATATTGAAGAGAGAGGTTTTCAACTCTAAACGCTCTGTAGGGGAATTTTAAACTCAAAACCATCTGGAGGGGTTTTAAACTTTAAAGAAAAAGCCATCTGGAGGAGGGGATTTAAACTCAAAACCCCTTTGGCTACGCTCATAGATTTTATAGTGTGTAATTTGCTTTTTTTTTATATTGAAGAGGTACTTTTTAGCTTCAAACCCCAACTGGAGGGGGGGGGGGTAAACTCAAAACCCCTTTGGCTACGCTCATAGAATTTTGAATGTGTAATTTGCTTTTTTATATTGAAGAGGGGGTTTATGGTAAATTTTGGAGAGGGTTTTAAAATCAAAATCTTCCTTAACTGTGCTGTTGGTATTTGGGAATTGTTGTTTGCATTTTTTTTTTGTTTTGTTTTATAGAAGAGAGGGGATTTAACTGCAAAAACCTCTGGTAGGGGGTTTAAAACTCAAAGCCCCTGTTAGAGGGTTTTAAACTCAAAACCCCCTTGTAGAGGGATTTGTATCTCAAAACCCCCCGATTGGGTTTTTTAAAATCTCAAAACCCCCTGGTAGGGGGTTTTAAACACTAAACCCCCTGGTAGAGGGTGTTTAACTCAAAACCCCCTCGGCTGTGCCTTGGTAAGTGATGATTTAGTATTAAAATCTCACCTAAAATAAACAAAATGAAAGCAAAAATCAGTCATTTAATTCCGTCCCCCCCCCCAGGGGGGGATTGAACCCCAACCCCCCCCCCCGGCTACGCCCATGGTTAGATATATTTAGTTGTGGAGATGTAGACGCGGAAATTCTTTAAATTATGTCATGGTAGATCTATCTACAACTTGTTGCTGCTGAAAGAGCGCGTGGCGGCGAGGATTGATGTAAAGATGTAATGACTAGGTCTACTTGTTAATGTCGACCACAACTAATAATGTACAAGCAACCAGTGAAGTTCCAAATATTCTAATGTCTGCAGTTGTGTTGAAACTCATTTATTCACACTACGATTAACAACATTACATTACAAACAAACCAAACATCGTTTTAGTGATTTTCATACATAGTAGCACTTTTATACATAGCAAGCTTTTATTCAGATTTAGAATATGCACAGAGCATGGAATAATTGATAAGCGAGGTATTTTAAACATCGTATAATAATGTGCGTGGTGTGTGCACTTGTCAGCACGTATGGTCAGCACTGTATAATCAAATGTGTATGCTTCATAGCTTGCAGCACTAATTAGTTATTATTTTTTTAGTTGGCAATAGCGTCCTTGACCTTGTTTATTTTGACTTTTTATTTCACAATCTGAATCTCTCCCAATCTTCCTCTTTTCTTTTGCTTACGTATTTCTTTCGATTCCACTTGATCTCCTGTACAGTTCTTCCTATCCGTTGCTCTCCCCTCTCAAAACACACTTTGTTGGTTTTAAAATGCAAACTGATATTGTATTTATATATTGACAGACAGGAGACGGGCTACAACGCCTTCAATGTGTCTGTTTTAGTCAACGGACAGACTGTCCAATGCCGGACATACGAAATGTTTATGGAGACCAATGGCGACAAGCGACCGAGCCCTTACTATCTGAAGATCGTCCTAGAGGGCGCCAGACAGAACGGTCTTCCAGAGGAGTACATACGTCTTCTGGAGGCGATGGAACACAACAAAAACATGGACCCGCCACCCAAATACATTAAAATCAAGGAAGTGATAGAGAGATTTCGTCAACAAAACGCATTGAGCTAATGTAAATAATAATCAAGAATATATTGAAATGTTTAGGACAAATAATAAACTAATGTTATTTTATTTTTTTTTTCCAATATGCAATAATTTATTATCAACATTATTCCATTAAGCAACTTTTGTACATTCTTTAAAACAGAAGTAATTAATTAAGGTTACATTTGAAAGGAGAATAAAAAGAAGACGTTATTGTAAGTTAGAATTGAAACGACTGACCAAACACGTGTCCTTTTAGTTAAAGACAAATAAATGACCAACACATCTCTGCAGCATTGCCTTCTCTCTCATCAGTTTCTGTCCTGCTTACTGCCATACGGGTTGTCTTTTCCTTGAACGAAGTTAAATATTGTGTACATATCATTTTTTTTTACTCAAAGTAGCGAGGCGAAGAAATACAATTGTGTTAGGTTGACCTTTTAAAATTGTCTCTAAGCTACATGGCACTATGTTGCATTGACTCTGACAGAATATCAACCAAAACAAAGACACTGTCATTATGCTATGCCTGTAATTAGTCCTATGTGTGTGCTTGGGTGTAATTGGCAATGTTGAAAACTGAGCGCGAAATAAATATGTCACATCCCTAAGTGTTGTAATTATTTTTTTACCATTGAACCTAGGAGAATCGTTCTGGTACCTAAACCTTTAGACCTGTGTTTCCCAAACCTAGGAGAATCGTTCTGGTACCTAAACCTTTAGACCAGTGTTTCCCAAACCTAGGAGAATCGTTCTGGTACCTAAACCTTTAGACCAGTGTTTCCCAAACCTAGGAGAAACGTTCTGGTACCTAAACCTTTAGACCAGTGTTTCCCAAACCTAGGAGAATCGTTCTGGTACCTAAACCTTTAGACCAGTGTTTCCCAAACCTAGGAGAATCGTTCTGGTACCTAAACCTTTAGACCAGTGTTTCCCAAACCTAGGAGAATCGTTCTGGTACCTAAACCTTTAGACCAGTGTTTCCCAAACCTAGGAGAATCGTTCTGGTACCTAAACCTTTAGACCAGTGTTTCCCAAACCTAGGAGAATCGTTCTGGTACCTAAACCTTTAGACCAGTGTTTCCCAAACCTAGGAGAATCGTTCTGGTACCTAAACCTTTAGACCAGTGTTTCCCAAACCTAGGAGAATCGTTCTGGTACCTAAACCTTTAGACCAGTGTTTCCCAAACCTAGGAGAATCGTTCTGGTACCTAAACCTTTAGACCAGTGTTTCCCAAACCTAGGAGAATCGTTCTGGTACCTAAACCTTTAGACCAATATTTCCCAAACTTTTTCCTTAATGGAACACTTCTCACATTCTGAATTTTTCAAATTTTTTTTTTAGACATTAATTCACGTGGTAGCCTAACAGTTAATTATTCCATTAGTTCGTGGAATAAGTAACTGAGAAACACTGCTCTCTACAAAAGGACCTAGATTCATTGAACTACTTTTTAGGGAAAGGTTAATCTAGTTTCATACGTTTGTGTTTCGTATCTCTATGTGTCACGTTTCAGAATATTATGAATATCTTTGACAAGAAAAAAAAATACATACCTAATTGGCCACACAGGCTGACCGTTATAATTTTTCAAAATATAATCATTTTGAAATTAAATTTTCGTTTTCGTATTTTTATTATAATACCTGAAAGGGAATCCACCCCCACCCCCCCTCCAGCATGTATTCAATAGAGTTAAATAAAGGAATAGACATTCAGGAACATTTTGCAGTAGCGTCACACAATACATTTGTGACAATTTATATAATAATAATACTTATACCGGTACTGGAGTTATATACTTTATTACTACACAATATCAATGCTATCTTTACCATTATTCTAGTCAAAGTCTAGTCTAGAAGACTGTCCTTTAAGTTTCTATGTCTGGATGTAGAGCACCAAACTAGAATTTTATATACCCTGACTAGATTATACATGGGCGTAACTAGGGGTTTTTTTTCGGGTGGGGGAATTGGGGCGGGGTGTTGTTTTTTTATCTTATCATTCATTAGTTATAGAAGCGCGGTGGCTGAGCGGTAAAGCGCTTGGCTTCCGAACCAGAGTCCGGGCTTCGAAGCCTGGGATTTTTAATTTCGGAATCTTCGAGCATCTCTGAGTCTAATAGATAATGGGGAAAAGGCGGTTGGTCGTTGTGCTGGCCACATGGCATCCTCTTTAGCCATAGGACAGATGACCTTTACATCATCTGCTCTATAGACCACAAGGAACTTTTATATTCATTTGTTATGAAGTGCTCTTACAAAAGGTCATCAGCTTCATAAAGGAGGAATTGTTTTTTTAAACTTTTTTTATTTTATTTCACCAGTTTGTAAATCAATTCCTCCTTTATGAAGCTGATGTCACTTAAAGGTTCTCATTCTATTTTCTTGTCAGCTCTATTGCAGGGAGTCTTTCTGGCGTGCTTTACACAATCAAGTTATTCTATCAGCTCATACAAAGATGTAAACCAAATTAAACTTTAAGACAATAATATTTTGAATGGTATAACCATTTAATGACATCGTGGATTGGTGGTTTTTAGTTTAATTGTTATTATTAGTCAGTTGGTGTTAGGTATTCAAGGTTGATGTTAGGTATTCAAGGTTGGTGTTAGGTATTGTGTTAGGTATTCAAGGTTGGTGTTAGGTATTGTGTTAGGTATTCAAGGTTGGTGTTAGGTATTCAAGGTTGCAACATCTTATTACGGACAGAGAGTCTACTTTATGCATTCAACTTTATTCAAGTCTCTAACAGTCTGGAGTTAATTCTTGCATCTTGTTAATGTGCAGGTCTTGTTCATAAATAGTTTAGACACATCTAATACAGCCGTATAAGAAACTCAAACATCTTCTGAATAATCTATCGAAGACAGACAGCCATTATACAAATACCAGATCAAGACCTATCAAAGTGGCCAATTAGGTCTTAATTTTGTCCCCAAAGATATACATAAACTGTCAAAATTTCTAGGAAAATCGTTAGAGCCGTTTTCTTTGTGAATCAATGAAAAGTTTTCAAGCTAATTGGAGGGATAGTAGCCTACAATAATAAACGTGACGTAAGCTATTTCTTTACTAATCCCAGATTTTGATATTTTAAAACGCCTGTTTTGGTGAGAGCATTTTATTTTAATCGAATTGAACTGCCTTACTGTCTTTAAGTAGCGTTTAGATCAGTGGTTCCCAAACTTTTTTGTCTCGTAGACCCCTTTCCATGTTTTCTGGTTTTCGGTAGACTCCCTGCTTAACTTGCAAATTTTTGCAAATTCATCAAAACATTTTTTAAAGCAAATTTCTAACTGTAGTGAGTTGAATAGTGAAAAAGTAATCCAAAGCTACATATGTAGTTAGAGATATAACGTTTTTATTGAAAAAAAAAATCAAATTTAAACCAATTAAATATTTTTTTCTTTTTGTGGGTGTATCATCCGTTGCTATGGATATTATGTTTCATATAGGAATTTGTTGTTCTATGAAGTAGTCCTTCAAAACTTAAATATTAAGTAATTCATTAATTAATTTGTAAAAGTTTTCACAAAGATCAGTTTCACGTCTATTTCTTGATCTTTAACGTGTGGCTCAAATATTGGGTCTGCGGAGCTTTTTTCACAATTTTTTTCACAAACAGGAGAAGGGGCGAAGGCGAGTAACTGTCGCCTGTCAGCTTCGAGCAGGAAAGGTTCATTAGTCTTAGCTAGCTACCCACCTAGCAAAAGGAAAACTGACTTCAAACGTCTGCTGCCTTGCAACTAAACCTAAACATAGGAAAGGTTTTGTGGGTCAACCCTGAGGAAAACTAAGGAGCAGACGACCCTTAGGCAGTTTACAGCACTCAGCGCTACACCCTGTCAGAACCTATGACGCCGCAGTTCCCAAACTGTAGATATGGCGTTTTCCAAAGAGTTATTTAAGAAGTTTTTAATGTTATAACTCATTTAGCACAAAGTGACCTTGAAATGTATTGTTGCTTAAAGAAATTCTTTTAATACTATCAGATGTAGGTTTGTGTTAAACAGTTTTTAAAACAACAATGGCTGGTAAAATTAATGTTTTTATCTATACTGTTTTACATATTTTGCTATAAGTAAAGAGATGTTAATGATGATCAAAGAGCTATTGTAAGATGCTCACAAACCATCAACTTCTCTATAGGATGTCGAACTGAGATTTTGTGGGTCTAATTCTGAACTTAAAATCGTTGAGTGTTCGAAAGTTTTTCAAATCTTGATATCTATTTTTGTCAGTGTGGCATTGTCTTGGATGATCCTCCAGCGTAATTGGTTTCATATCATCATAAAAAACTCAGGCAACAGTTTGTTTGATAAGGAAGGAATTAAACATTTTAAATAATCCAATCTTTAAAATTACATTTCTTTTTGTTAAACATTAGTTACATGTAGACAAAATCAAGGTATTTAAATAAGTGTTGAAATTAAATACAATAGTTTTTAGTTGGAATAGCAGTATAAATATTTAAAAGATTAACAAAGGAACAAATCATAGATTAATGTAGGAAAGAATTACATAAATGGGATGTAAAAATTATTTTAAGTCACGATCTTTTTAAATGAAATCTATTATCGTAGACCCCCATGGACATCTCATAGACCCCCAATTTATTTTTTCACACTTGTAGACCCCTTGAAAGTCTTCGTAGACCCCTGGGGGTCTATATAGACCACTTTGGGAATCACTGGTTTAGATACTAAATATGTATTTACATAATAACACACAGATACACACAAGTGAAACAAATTTATAACCAGGAAGCCTTGATTTGTTTTGTTTTTCTCGGATGTTTAATCTTTAACAGCAATCTCCTTCATGTCCCACTCTGTCAGTCATGGACCATCATCTGTGAAAACTGTAAGATGGCTCCAAAGTCCGTACTAATCAAAGATTTGTCAGCATCTGTCATTAGAAATGACTTACATTAGTAGTTGAAAATAAAAAGAAGTTAAATTAATGTTTGTGTACCGGTCGCTCTTCCAAAAAACAAACAAACAAACAAACGCGTTTTTTTTTGCATATAGAGGACACTGTGGACTTGAATGGATCACGAATCACGTTACCAGCACAATCACCAACGTCCAAGCAAGCAAAAAAAAAAAAAAAAACCATTAAAAAAACAAAGATTATATAAGGGAAAGAACTACACATGTACAACCATATACTCAATATTGTAAGATTTATTTGCATTTTTCTATACCAAACTAAATTACCACAAATTAACCAATTAATCTTTTTTTTAAATTGATTAATGTGTTGCTAGAAAAAAATACATAGGAATAAATAAAGCCCCCCCTCCTTTCAGACCTCGTGATGCAGATGATGCAAAGGTCATCTGTTTCTGTGGTCTATGGTTAACTCATGTGGCCAGCACAACGACCAGCCGCCTTTACTTTTCCCCAACTGATGTCAGGTACCCATTAGAGCGGGGTGGACTCAGAGGCGCCCAAAGATCCCGAAATTGAAAATCCCAGTCTTCACCAGGATTCGAACGCGGGACGCCCCCTTCGGAAGCCAAGCGCTTTACAGCTCAGCCTCCGAGCCTTCATGTGTTACTAGAGGCAATGAATAATTGTGCATAGTTTCAACTTGATCCTAGAAAGGAAGGTGGGAGAAATAACGTGTACCAAACAGACAAACAGACAGAGTGAGTGAGTTGATAGAAGCTTTGTACAACTATCTCGCATCCACTAGAGAAAACTACACTAAAATGCAAATGGAGCCTCCTTTTGGGTAAAGCCTCGTTTCTGATTGCGAACTCATGGTAATGCGTTTTTCACATCCAGTGTTAAGTGAATAATTAAAATATAGCTAGCAACATATTTAATTAGATTTACATCCTTAGACAAACTGGACTGCGTCCCATTTTATTGTGCGTCAGTCAAAGACAAATCGGCGTTCTATCTTACCCGCTTGTCACCTAAAGACTTGTTTCACTGGCATGAAAAGGTTTACTTGGTAATTCATGCGAAGACTTTGTCACTTCAGACAGTCTCGTGATAAAGAAAGACGATTGCTTAGCACCTGCGAATCAAACAAATTCAATGCAACAGGTTACATTGCCTGCTAATTACAAACAAAACAATGTATAGGCTTGTGATGGCAACGTTAGTTATTTAATCAAGAACTTAAAGGATAAGCACAACTTTAAGCTCGAATGGCAGATATTACATTTTTAAAACAACGAAGGAAGTAAACTAAAAAAAGAACAATACATTTAGTTAGAGAGAAAACTGCAATGAAAAATACATTTAGAAAGGAAGGAAATTAAAATGAACAAAACATTTCGTTTGAGAGGTAACTCTTCAGTACTAGAGTCACGAGCTCAATTACAAACATAAAAGCATAACTTAACTAGCAAAACAAAAAGAAGTAAAAACGAACCCCTGTATAGATTCGATGATATTGTTTTGGCCATGGCCTTTTTCACCCTGCATATCGCAACGCTGACCCTAACCAGGACCCCCCGGACCCCCCCCCCCCTTTTTTTTTCATGTTTTAGGGGATGGGGTGGGCACTTTCAATAAACTACTAGCATTTCAACTATTCCCCTTTTGGTCCGTGAATTTTAGTATACGCTGCTTTGAATTGGAACGGCCAGCTTTAAAACGCCCTCACAAATATAATTACTTCTTGCCTAAGAAGTGTAGTATCACTTAGTTTGCTCCCCCCCCCCCCAGAAAAAAAAAGCTTGAATGTTAGTAACTGTTACGTCTTATATGAAAGGCCCGCTTTATATCGCCCCCCCCCTTCCCAAACATTTAGCTCTTGAATTCGATTAGCTAAAGGCTTATCACGTGTATGCCGCGTCTCCATACCCCTTGGAAACTATTCCTACATACAATCTGTGATTACTCTACGACTTTCCAGCTCTTTATCTGTGGTGCCAGAACCTTATTTTACATGACTCAATTCTACGTATCGAACGCTGAAATAATATTTTGGCCGAGCAGTCACTCACAGCCATTTTAACGTTCCCCTAACATCGTTTTTGGCTATGAATTCTAGTAGGCCTCTTCCCATTCAATTAGAACGGCCCGCTTGTATCGACCTCCCACACATACTTCTGGCCTGAGAATTCTAGTATCACTTTACTCCCTCCGCCCCCCGTCACCCCACCCCCCACCAACAATTTGTACTATACAATCACTGACTTTCCTTCGGATTCTTAATTCAATATTAAAATATTTAATAAGCTCTATGATGCTCTTTGGTCGGACATCCCCCCCCCCCTTTTTTTTATAACTCTGGAGTCGTAGCGCTCTCTCACCCAAGAATTTAAAAAAATATAATTATACCTGCATTTCAATTGTTCTTACAACTTTTTGCACACAAAACACGTATTCAGTTCATGTTGGCTTCAAACAATTTAAAAGTTTGGATGCTGCCCCAAGGAGTTGTTTTGCGATTTCAAACTTTAAAATTGATTAGTTGTTCTATATGCTTTGTAAATAAAACCAGATTCAAGTTTCGTTTTTTTTTAATTACTAGAGGGAGAATTAGTAACATATGCAATGCTTATATACTATTATGTACATAACCAATGCTTTTTTTTCTGACGGTACGCATCGGTACGGCGAAATGTTGGTAAAAAATTATCACTTTTCTTGCATTTTAACCTTTATACCCGGGCATGCTACCCTGCCTCATAGTGGCGCCCGGGTGGAAACGATCGTAAGAGGAAACGATTAGGCTAAAGGGTAGCAAAACAAGACTCCCGTGGGGGTGCCTAAGGGGGTGCGAGAGCATCCTCATTGCACTGTGCGGAGTTGTAAAAAAGCTCCCACAACCTTGTCACAATCCAGCGCGCCTTTCCTCAAGGGGCCGTTACATAAATGGCATGTCCTGCACGGTTAGCCTGGTATAGAAAAGGAAAATGGCAGGGGTCCCGGTGCACGCGGTCTCTGGCCGCGAGTCTGACACCCCGTCAGACAGAACAGTGTACAATGTTCTCATTCAGGCCGGTGAAAGGGAGCTCTTGTTCACTTTTGCTGGCTTAGAGTTCCAAGAGCCGAAGGCTCAACTCTACCTGACAGTTTCAAAAAGAAGAAGAGGAACCTTTATTATTAATTTATTAGTAGTTAAAAGTTAAGCGATCCATCACTGAGTACCGCACCTATTTTTTTTTTTTTTACAAAAGGCACTGTATATGATTCTGTCTGTCTGTGTCTGTTTATCTATCTATCTATCTATTCATCCATCAATCTATCCATCCATCTGTGTGTGTGTGTGTTTATCAATGCCTTCGTGCTATGTGATCGGCTATGAAGTTGAAACTGTTCCAAGTCAATTAAACGTAGCTCCTAATGACTCGGCATGAGATCACTACTGAGTGTCAGCGTGCAGCTTACCCTGTTTTATCTTGTAGATAATGTAAGTCACAGGGGTGACCAGAGCGGTCAAAACCGTCACGACTAAGACAATGATGACGATCCATATCGTGTTGAATGTCGTCTCTACATACGTGGGCTTACTCTTCTTCTTGGGAGGCTTTGTCTTGTACTCTACGTAAGTCGTTGGTGAGGTGACATCGACAGTATCTATGGTTATCGATATTGTAGTTAATGCGGTTATCTCTTGAAAAAAAAAAGATGCAGAACAAATAGTGTTAGATTTTTTTCTGGGTGTTGAAGTAGTAACAACGTTTAAAACTGAGGATCTCCAGATCAAAGGTCTACAAGAGTCATGATTGTTTTTACAACCTAATGTAATTAACATTTAAGGCAGCGGTTCGCGATCTTTTTAGTTCTGTGACCCCTTTGAAATCGCAGTACGGGGCCCCAACTTGAAGCTAACTTCCCCAACCATAAAATTATTTCAGTTTCCTAGGCCTAAGTAACTGTGGTGTTATAATATCGTAATTATAATTTCGAAACTTACAGGCATGATTTATTTTATTGTTAGAAACTGAAAATTGCGAATTATGTGATTATATTAAGTGTAAAATAAGTTTCTGCTTAGAATTTAATAACAAATAAATCAGATTTTATTATCACGACTTGCATTTGTTTTCTGCTGCGTTATCACCTTATTTATTTTGCATACTTAGCAACATTTTTGACAAGCATGGCGGACAATTGTTACGGCTTCATTAAACTACATTGTTACAAAACTGTTATGACTGAAAGCCAAAGTCGTCGTGAAGGTCGATTTGTTACCTTTTTTCACCGATCAGGAACTCTTTGGGCAGTCTTTGTAAGAGCGCAAAGAATGTCATCTTCAGCATCAAGTCTGCTTCAGTGTTTCGACTAGATAACTCATAGGCTGGAGAACCATTTTCTTCGCAAACGATATGAGGTTAGAAATAAAGGAAAATGGCAAAACAATGCAGACAGAAAAAGATACGTCTGCAAACACTTGATCCAGAATTGTGTTACAGACATTGAGGAGAACTCATTTTCGGTGTTAATGAGTTTAAAAATACAACCAGATATGTGTTCAATGAAAACGCAGACTGTTGTTGGACGCTTTAAACTCACTATCAAGCTTTGAAAACAGCTTTCACCAAATTGAATAACTACGTTTTTCATGACTTCTTGTAATTCTCGTGGAAGTGTCTTCGTGGCTTATATTCCTCAATGATTCATACCGTGAGTTCCAAAGACTTCTGGTGGCTTCGAAATCAAGAACATCGAAGAATACCAAAGATATCATCTGCACAGACACCACAAATATTTTCCCAACAGCTTTACATTTGACGTTTAGCGATATTGACGTTACAATTGGCAAGAAAAGAGATATTGGTCTTTAATGTGGCCATCATTGACATACCTCAGGTAAACTGTTATTAATGTTTATACTACGACAATTAAAATCTTAGAAACTTTTTCTAATTCAGTTTGTTTTGTAAAATGGTTTACATGTTTCGGATGTTCCTTCAGAGTTGAAGATAGTTTACTTCCTAGTCCAAACCTCCCGCAGGACGACGGGGAATGGGAGCGGGCAGGGTTTTAACCCGAGACCATCGATAAACCCGAACGACAGTCCAGCGCGCAAACCGCACGACCAGGCAGTTGTTTGGAGCAGCTCTTCTCGAATGAATAGTTATAAAAAAAAATGGAAACGTCAAGGGAAAAACTATACATAATATTATTATTCGTTAGAATAGTAAAAAACAACAACAACAACAAAACTTCAGATAGTCTTAGGCGAACTCCCAAAGGGGTTGCGAACCAGGCTGAGAAGCGCTGCTCTAAGAAAATGTAGGCTAATTTACACAATTTTAGTTGTTTAAAATCGAAGCAACATTATTAGTAAAATATGGAATACAACAATTAGAGAAAGAACATTTAAAGATATCATAGCAAGAACATTGTGGGCAGCGCTGAGCCTAATACCTTCCATACATGTCTAGTGACGTTGCGCGTAATACATTTTGAATAACCAACTCCCACATAATACTTCTTGACGAACTAAATTACTTAGACTGAGGTCCTCCAGCGCAGTTTGGTGCAAAGGTTGGCAAGCTCTCTCCATAGAGATCGGTCATAGGCGACTCACACAGCCTCTTCACAGCTGGTGCCCACGGATTTTAGTTGGGGAAAAGAAAAAGCGGTGGGTCGTTGTGCAGGCCACAGAAACAGATGAACATTACATCATCTGCCCTATAGACCACAAGGTCTGAAAGGGGAACTAGAAAAAAAAACTAGACTAGACATGATATTACTTCTAGACCAACCAACTCTCACAGGATATTACTTCTTGACCGACTATCTATGTTCTCTTGTTTATTTTTTCGTTCATTTCAAGCATTCATCTCTTTTACCTGTAGCCCACACCGAAAAGCTGAACTGGTTCGTGAAATGATCAGACTTGAAATGGAGAGTAAAATTAGTGCCAGAGTCAGCAGACGTCAACACTCTGTGGCAGACGAACGTGTACTTTATCTGAGCAGAATTGCCTTCGTAGTTGGTCTCTTTGGAAATTTCAACGTCTGATGGCATTTGCTCTATTTTGAAACTAATTAAGAATAGAATAAAATGTTTCGTCCGTTTAGAACGAAGTTAGATGAACTAATAACTACAGAAGGAAGCTAGATGAACTAATAACTACAGAAGGAAGTTAGATGAACTAATAACTACAGAAGGAAGTTAGATGAACTAATAACTACAGAAGGAAGTTAGATGAACTAATAACTACAGAAGGAAGTTAGATGAACTAATAACTACAGAAGGAAGTTAGATGAACTAATAACTACAAAAGGAAGCTAGATGAACTAATAACTACAGAAGGAAGCTAGATGAACTTATAACTACAGAAGGAAGTTAGATGAACTAATAACTACAGAAGGAAATTAGATGAACTAATAACTACAGGACGAAGTTAGATGAACTAATAACTACAGAAGGAAGTTAGATGAACTAATAACTACAGAAGAAAGCTAGATGAACTAATAACTACAGAAGGAAGCTAGATGCACTAATAACTACAGAAGGAAGTTAGATGAACTAATAACTACAGAAGGAAGCTAGATGAACTAATAACTACAGAAGGAAGCTAGATGAACTAATAACTACAGAAGGAAGCTAGATGAACTAATAACCACAGAAGGAAGCTAGATGGACTAATAACCACAGAAGGAAGCTAGATGGACTAATAACTACAGAAGGAAGCTAGATGAACTAATAACTACAGAAGGAAGCTAGATGAACTAATAACTACAGAAGGAAGCTAGATGAACTAATAACTACAGAAGGAAGCTAGATGAACTAATAACTACAGAAGGAAGCTAGATGAACTAATAACTACAGAAGGAAGCTAGATGAACTAATAACTACAGAAGGAAGCTAGATGAACTAATAACTACAGAAGGAAGCTAGATGAACTAATAACTACAGAAGGAAGCTAGATGAACTAATAACTACAGAAGGAAGCTAGATGAACTAATAACTACAGAAGGAAGCTAGATGAACTAATAACTACAGAAGGAAGCTAGATGGACTAATAACTACAGAAGTAAGTTAGATGGACTAATAACTACAGAAGTAAGTTAGATGAACTAATAACTACAGAAGGAAGCTAGATGAACTAATAACTACAGAAGGAAGCTAGATGAACTAATAACTACAGAAGGAAGCTAGATGAACTAATAACTACAGAAGGAAGTTAGATGAACTAATAACTACAGAAGGAAGCTAGATGAACTAATAACTACAGAAGGAAGCTAGATGAACTAATAACTACAGAAGGAAGCTAGGTGAACTAATAACTACAGAAGGAAGCTAGATGAACTAATAACTACAGAAGTAAGTTAGATGAACTAATAACTACAGAAGTAAGTTAGATGAACTAATAACTACAGAAGGAAGCTAGATGAACTAATAACTACAGAAGGAAGCTAGATGAACTAATAACTACAGAAGGAAGCTAGATGAACTAATAACTACAGAAGGAAGCTAGATGAACTAATAACTACAGAAGGAAGCTGGATGAACTAATAACTACAGAAGGAAGCTGGATGAACTAATAACTACAGAAGGAAGCTAGATGAACTAATAACTACAGAAGGAAGCTAGATGAACTAATAACTACAGAAGGAAGCTAGATGAACTAATAACTACAGAAGGAAGCTAGATGAACTAATAACTACAGAAGGAAGCTAGATGAACTAATAACTACAGAAGTAAGTTAGATGAACTAATAACTACAGAAGGAAGCTAGATGAACTAATAACTACAGAAGGAAGCTAGATGAACTAATAACTACAGAAGGAAGCTAGATGAACTAATAACTACAGAAGGAAGTTAGATGAACTAATAACTACAGAAGGAAGCTAGATGAACTAATAACTACAGAAGAAAGCTAGATGAACTAATAACTACAGAAGGAAGCTAGATGAACTAATAACTACAGAAGTAAGTTAGATGAACTAATAACCACAGAAGGAAGCTAGATGAACTAATAACTACAGAAGGAAGCTAGATGAACTAATAACTACAGAAGGAAGCTAGATGAACTAATAACTACAGAAGGAAGTTAGATGAACTAATAACTACAGAAGGAAGCTAGATGAACTAATAACTACAGAAGGAAGCTAGATGAACTAATAACTACAGAAGGAAGCTAGATGAACTAATAACTACAGAAGGAAGCTAGATGAACTAATAACTACAGAAGGAAGTTAGATGAACTAATAACTACAGAAGGAAGCTAGATGAACTAATAACTACAGAAGAAAGCTAGATGAACTAATAACTACAGAAGGAAGCTAGATGAACTAATAACTACAGAAGTAAGTTAGATGAACTAATAACCACAGAAGGAAGCTAGATGAACTAATAACCACAGAAGGAAGCTAGATGAACTAATAACCACAGAAGGAAGCTAGATGAACTAATAACCACAGAAGGAAGCTAGATGAACTAATAACTACAGAAGGAAGCTAGATGAACTAATAACTACAGAAGGAAGCTAGATGAACTAATAACTACAGAAGGAAGCTAGATGAACTAATAACTACAGAAGGAAGCTAGAGGAACTAATAACTACAGAAGGAAGCTAGATGAACTAATAACTACAGAAGGAAGCTAGAGGAACTAATAACTACAGAAGGAAGCTAGATGAACTAATAACTACAGAAGGAAGCTAGATGAACTAATAACTACAGAAGAAAGCTAGATGAACTAATAACTACAGAAGAAAGCTAGATGAACTAATAACTACAGAAGGAAGCTAGATGAACTAATAACTACAGAAGGAAGCTAGATGAACTAATAACTACAGAAGGAAGCTAGATGAACTAATAACTACAGAAGGAAGCTAGATGAACTAATAACTACAGAAGGAAGCTAGATGAACTAATAACTACAGAAGGAAGCTAGATGAACTAATAACTACAGAAGGAAGCTAGATGAACTAATAACTACAGAAGGAAGCTAGATGAACTAATAACTACAGAAGGAAGCTAGATGAACTAATAACTACAGAAGTAAGTTAGATGAACTAATAACCACAGAAGGAAGCTAGATGAACTAATAACTACAGAAGGAAGCTAGATGAACTAATAACTACAGAATGAAGCTAGATGAACTAATAACTACAGAAGGAAGTTAGATGAACTAATAACTACAGAAGGAAGCTAGATGAACTAATAACTACAGAAGAAAGCTAGATGAACTAATAACTACAGAAGGAAGCTAGATGAACTAATAACTACAGAAGGAAGCTAGATGAACTAATAACTACAGAAGGAAGCTAGATGAACTAATAACTACAGAAGGAAGCTAGATGAACTAATAACTACAGAAGGAAGCTAGATGAACTAATAACTACAGAAGGAAGCTAGATGAACTAATAACTACAGAAGGAAGCTAGATAAACTAATAACTACAGAAGGAAGTTAGATGAACTAATAACTACAGAAGGAAGCTAGATGAACTAATAACTACAGAAGGAAGCTAGATGAACTAATAACTACAGAAGGAAGCTAGATGAACTAATAACTACAGAAGGAAGCTAGATGAACTAATAACTACAGAAGGAAGCTAGATGAACTAATAACTACAGAAGGAAGCTAGATGAACTAATAACTACAGAAGGAAGCTAGATGAACTAATAACTACAGAAGGAAGTTAGATGAACTAATAACTACAGAAGGAAGTTAGATGAACTAATAACTACAGAAGGAAGCTAGATGAACTAATAACTACAGAAGGAAGCTAGATGAACTAATAACTACAGAAGGAAGCTAGATGAACTAATAACTACAGAAGTAAGTTAGATGAACTAATAACTACAGAAGGAAGCTAGATGAACTAATAACTACAGAAGGAAGCTAGATGAACTAATAACTACAGAAGGAAGTTAGATGAACTAATAACTACAGAAGTAAGTTAGATGAACTAATAACTACAGAAGGAAGCTAGATGAACTAATAACTACAGAAGGAAGTTAGATGAACTAATAACTACAGAAGGAAGCTAGATGAACTAATAACTACAGAAGGAAGCTAGATGAACTAATAACTACAGAAGGAAGCTAGATGAACTAATAACTACAGAAGGAAGCTAGATGAACTAATAACTACAGAAGGAAGCTAGATAAACTAATAACTACAGAAGGAAGTTAGATGAACTAATAACTACAGAAGGAAGCTAGATGAACTAATAACTACAGAAGGAAGCTAGATGAACTAATAACTACAGAAGGAAGCTAGATGAACTAATAACTACAGAAGGAAGCTAGATGAACTAATAACTACAGAAGGAAGCTAGATGAACTAATAACTACAGAAGGAAGCTAGATGAACTAATAACTACAGAAGGAAGCTAGATGAACTAATAACTACAGAAGGAAGTTAGATGAACTAATAACTACAGAAGGAAGTTAGATGAACTAATAACTACAGAAGGAAGCTAGATGAACTAATAACTACAGAAGGAAGCTAGATGAACTAATAACTACAGAAGGAAGCTAGATGAACTAATAACTACAGAAGTAAGTTAGATGAACTAATAACTACAGAAGGAAGCTAGATGAACTAATAACTACAGAAGGAAGCTAGATGAACTAATAACTACAGAAGGAAGTTAGATGAACTAATAACTACAGAAGTAAGTTAGATGAACTAATAACTACAGAAGGAAGCTAGATGAACTAATAACTACAGAAGGAAGTTAGATGAACTAATAACTACAGAAGTAAGTTAGATGAACTAATAACTACAGAAGGAAGCTAGATGAACTAATAACTACAGAAGGAAGCTAGATGAACTAATAACTACAGAAGGAAGCTAGATGAACTAATAACTACAGAAGGAAGCTAGATGAACTAATAACTACAGAAGTAAGTTAGATGAACTAATAACTACAGAAGGAAGCTAGATGAACTAATAACTACAGAAGGAAGCTAGATGAACTAATAACTACAGAAGGAAGCTAGATGAACTAATAACTACAGAAGTAAGTTAGATGAACTAATAACTACAGAAGGAAGCTAGATGAACTAATAACTACAGAAGGAAGCTAGATGAACTAATAACTACAGAAGGAAGCTAGATGAACTAATAACTACAGAAGGAAGTTAGATGAACTAATAACTACAGAAGTAAGTTAGATGAACTAATAACTACAGAAGGAAGCTAGATGAACTAATAACTACAGAAGGAAGCTAGATGAACTAATAACTACAGAAGGAAGTTAGATGAACTAATAACCACAGAAGGAAGCTAGATGAACTAATAACTACAGAAGGAAGCTAGATGAACTAATAACTACAGAAGGAAGCTAGATGAACTAATAACTACAGAAGGAAGCTAGATGAACTAATAACTACAGAAGGAAGCTAGATGAACTAATAACTACAGAAGGAAGCTAGATGAACTAATAACTACAGAAGGAAGCTAGATGAACTAATAACTACAGAAGGAAGCTAGATGAACTAATAATTACAAGACGAAGTTAGATGAACGGCCACCTAACTTCGAGACGTGGGAAGCTGAAAAGAGGCTGAGCAGTGATGGCTTAGAAGGATCATAAGAATAACATGCCAAGATAATGTTATCAATAGAGAATTCTTTTCCCGCACAGTTATTAGCCGTCTAAAGTGGCGACAGAACTTCGATTGACATTTGTGAGACCTATCATTAGACAAGACCAAACACCCACTTTCTTAGGGGACACTGCCCTTCTCCAATACTATCCGTGTTTTGAATAACAGTGATTTTATGTTAAAGATTTAAAGATGTATTATTTTACTAACTACATTCTTCACAACTGTATATCAGTTTAACCCGCTAGGTATGCAAAAATTCTATTTTGCACTGACATAGGTAAAAAATTTTTGGCCTCATACTGGAACCCATATCTCATGCATGGGCGTGCCGAAGAGGGGGGGTCGGGGTTCAAACCCCCCTCCTGAGATGAAATTCCTTCCTTGCGGGGGGGGGGGGAGGTAGTGGTATTTTGTGACTAATTTTTGGACTTTGATTTTGTTTATTTTAGGTGAGATTTTAATATTAATTTAAACCATCCCTTGCCCCAGCTCAGTTTAAAATCCCCTTCCATGGGATTTGCAGTTACCCCACCCTCTTCTATAAAACCAAAAAAAAAAATGCAAACGACAATCCCCAAATTCCAAGAGCAAAGCTTATGGGGGATTTTGACTTTAAAACCCCTTCAGATTCTATATCGTATCCAAGAGGGGTTTTGTGTTTAAAACCCCCCTCCAGAGCGGTTTGAAGCTACAAACCACCTCTTCAATCTTTAAAAAAAAAGCAAATTACATATTCAAAGTTCTATGAGCGTATGCAAGGTGGGGGGGGGGTGAGTTTAAACCCCCTTCCTCCAGAGGGCTTTAATTTTACAAACCCTCCAGATGGTTTTGAGTTTAAAACCCCCCTCCATCGGGCTTGAAGCTAAAAACCACCTCTTTCGTAGAAAAAAAATTAGACACTCAAAATTCTTTGAGTGTAGCCAAGGAGGGTTTTGAGTTTTAACCCCTCTTCAAGGGATTTGAAGCTAAAAATCATCTCTTCAATATAAAAAAAAGCAAATTACACACTCAAAAATCCATGAGTGTAGCCAAGGAGGGTTTTGACTTTAACCCTGCCTCCTCCAGAGGGCTTTAAGTTTAAAACCCTCTCTAGATGGTTAAAAGTTTAAAATCCCCCTACAGATAGTTTTGAGGTTGAAAACCCTCTCTTCAAAATGATTCTAAAGCAAACTACAGTCACAAAATTCTATGCGCGTAACTAAAGGGGTTTAGAATTTGTTTTTTAGTTTAATTCCCCCCCCCCTAACAGATGGTTTTGACGATAAAACCTCCGTTTTCGAAATAAAATCTAAAGCAAACTACAGTCACCAAATTCCAAGAGCGCAGCCAAGAGAGGTTACAAATTTCTACCAGTCACTGGGCTCCATTACTAAAGTATGTAAGTCATCTGCCGAAATTGAAAAAAAGACTAAATATGGCTCAACAAAGATTGCTAAGAGTCAGTTATAGAGATCAGGTCTAAATCAAGGAAATTCTATGCCGAATTGGGAGTCGACCACTTAGTGAGGTTGTGACAGAGCGTCGCATGAGGTTTGCGGGCCATGTTCTCCGACAAAATGAATTACGCATACCAAGAGTTGCAATGAAATGGATGCCATTATGAGGAAATTGCAAATGGGAACTTCGCGCCACACTTTCATGAAGGACCTCAGAGCGGTGGACACTAGGTGGGAAGAGGCTTCAGACATTGCCGGTGACAGATTTTTGTGGAGACAGCTAGCCGCTCGATGCACCGAACGGCTAATGAAGATCTAAGTCAGTGATTCCCAAAGTGGTCTATATAGACCCCCTGGGGTCTACGAAGACTTCCAATGGGTCTACGAAAGTGAAAAAGTAAATTGGGGGTCTATGAGCTATCCATGGGGGTCTATGACTTTAATTTTCACACCCCATTAATGTAACTATTTCAAACACTTATAAATGATTTGTACCTTAGTTATATATATTTAATTTATAATCATAAATTCAAAAGTAAAATAGTCATATATAATTAAAATACTAATCTAAATAGTTAATTTTGTCTACATGTAACTAATATTTAACAAAAAGAAATCTTGATTTTAAAGCGTTGATTATTTATTTCCTTGTTAAATAAGCGATTGTCTATAATAAGAGTCTTTATATGAAATCAATTAAACTTGAGCATTATTTGAGACGGTGCCACCCTGATAAAAAGAGAAAAGTGAGAAAAAATGTCAGAATAGATCCACAAAATCTTTCTTCAACATCATATAGAAAAGATGGTGGTTTGTGAGCGTCTTACAAGATCTCTATACCTATAGCCAAATACGGAAAACACTGTAGACAAAACATTGATTTTTACCAGTCCTTGAAGTAGTTTTAAAAACTGTTTTACACAAACCTTCATCTGATATTATGAAACGAATTTCTTTGAGTAACACTACAGTTCAAGGGCACATCGGTGGGATGAGCATTAAAGCTGCAAACTACCTAATGGTCTTCAGCTCCATATTTTTCCCCAGGGCTGACCCACGAAACCTATCCCATGTTTAGGTGTATAGCTGCAAAGCAGCAGAGGTTTGAATTCTATTTGCCTTCGGCTAGGTGGGCTGCAAGCCAAGGCTAATGAGTCCCTCCTGCCCGAAGCTTACTGGTTTAGGCGCCACAAACTCGCCTTTGCCTCTTCTCCTATTAGTAAATACAGCTCCGCAGGACTAATATTTGAGCCAAATGTGAAAGCTCAAGAAATACACGAGAAACAGCTCTTTGCGAACTTTTACAATAATACATAAGGCAAATTAATTAGTTTGTACACTGCAGTTAGAAATTAGTTTAAAAAATTAGTTTATGAATGTGCAAAAATGCAATATAAGTTAAGCAGGGGGTCTACCGAAAATCAGAAAACATGGCAAGGGGTCTACGAGACAAAAAAGTTTGGGAACCACTGATCTAAGTCCTAAGTAAGTAAGAAAAGCAGATTCGGTTTTTGAACTAAAATGTTTTAATAGTAGGATAATGCACTGTAGCTACCTCAGAATATCCTTTTTTTTGTTTTAAATACGGAAATAGTGCTTGGCGGCGGGGATCCGCCCCGAACACCGCTGTGGGAGCTCATAGTACTCTCCCAGAACCCTTTGCTGACAAGGGAGTGGTGTCTACAGTTTTTCCACCAAGAACCTTTTCTAGGGTACAATAAACGTTTTTCGAAAGAATGAAGGGTCAGAATGTACTAAAGAATAATTATGCATACACACACATATACAGATATACATACATACAAAAATCCTGGCTGCGCCCATGCTCACATGGCTTTACTCTTATCAAGTCTAGATGTAGATTCTAAATCCAGTCCTGCAATCCATCTTTGACATGTGTATCAGCATCTCTATGTTACATTTATAATGAGCTCAGTACTGTTTCAATTTCTATCTGACGGGTTTATCAACATCAAAGCTTCGACTGGCACATCAAGATTATATCTATATTCTTTGACTCAGTAACATCACTCTGCTAATAATAACATTCTTGCTAAAAGTTAACATATTACTATGTGCATTTTTTTTTAGTAGCATTCATTACCTCCCATTAAGTTCAGAGGTCACATTGTATACATCTGGATCAGGAATAGCGATGAGTACAAACGAGAAATTCAATTGATCACCTTTGTAATATTCATAATCATCCAGGAGTTCCAATCCTTCGATCGTTGCTCTCCTGGGAGGGCCTGTAATTACAGTGATACACGTTTCATTTTTTAAATTTGTATTCTTAGAAGAAACCATCTCTATAAAGGCCTTTAGCAAAACTTTGGGGACAAATGATTTTTTTTTAAAGTGATAGATTAATCAATCAATTTCCTGGCGATCTTCTCAGCCTGGACAGATTTTCTTCTTTAATTAGAAGAATCCCATTTTACAAATGATTTTTTTTCTCTGTTCAAGTATTCTGGCCTGACTTTGGTTTTAAGAGCAAGAGTTACAATGTTGTTGTTTACATCAGAAACAAGACGAAGATCTATCTCGTATTCACTGTAGGGAAGCCAAAAGTTCAAAGTTCACCGAGCTAGCACTACATGAACACTGTCTGTTCATTCATAATTTAATTGAAAAAGAAATTCATCATTACAATAACAACTAGGCCCACATAATATTCCTACATTACAATAACAACTAGGCCCACATAATATTCCTACATTACAATAACAACTAGGCCCACATAGTATTCCTACATTACAATAACAACTAGGCCCACACAGTATTCCTACATTACAATAGCAACTAGGCCCACATAATATTCATAAATTACAATAACAACTAGGCCCACATAATATTCCACCATCCAGAGATTCAGTTAAAGTCGTATTAATTGTCAATGGTGGTTAACCTTTTTTTTTTTTATTTCATATTAGTTAGTGAACGAACCATTTGGCAATGGTACAGAGTTTGATGAGTTTTTGAGTTTTGGCACATCGGCACAATAATTGGCCATGTCGTGCCCGTAATCCTTCAAGGATTACTCTCCTTTACAAGAGCTAAATTCCATACAGTTAAATCATTAAAAACAAATTCTATTCACAGTTAAAATAGTAAAGGTAGTAAAAATTTAATAATTAGTAAAAAATAGGGTCATAATTTCATCTTTAGACCATGTTTGGTTGGAACCGTTTCAAAATGTCCCCAAAGAGTTATAGTACAGAGTTTTCAGACATAAAGGGCAACAACTTCACACTTTTCAGTTACATTGCTAGTATGGGATGCTACTAATGTCGCGCTGACCTGCTACATGCATCACTTTAACATAGTAATGACTGCGTTAATTATTATACTGATATGAACGTAAGGTTTGCCAAACTTCACCTACTTACATAATAACTTCAATATAATTTGATTTCCCTGCACTCTGGCGAGATTGTGAGTCACAGTACAAGTCAATATCATACGCGATGTGCAGTTGGGGGCTTTGAAAGTGGTACTAGCTGTGTATCGGTGATTAGTGTAGCCCCTTTCAGACACGGTGACTGTAGGATTTCTGCCCTCCACTGTCATCAGGTCGTTGTCTAAAGTTCTCAAGCTGATTGTCAAAGGGAAACAATTTGTTGGATTAGATGATTACTTGGTGGATTGCTGTTCATGAGAAGGATGTCGAACTAGATAGCAATAAGCACATAAGTGTTGAACTGGATGGGATGGAACTAAATAAAATGGTAAGAACGCAATATACTGGCTTAACACAAGGATGTTCAGACTAAGTCACGTGGGGGGATATCCGGCCTGATAAATGGTGGTATCCGGCCCTGATAAATGGTGGCATCCGGCCTGATAAATGGTGGTATCCGGCCCTGATAAATGGTGGAATCCGACCCATCGGAACTTGTGCCCACAGTGCCCAATGAAGCCGCAGAGTTTTGGTTCCTTTAGATTCCACAAGTTTCTGATGAAATGTCTCGGGAATTTCTATGACCACAAAAAAAAAAAAAAAAGGTTTGGCAACTCGTTGACGTTTAATGAAAGTATGAAGGGAACAAAGTCTGGAGAGGAGGATAGGAAGTGACAAAGTTAGAGTATAAATATAGGAATAGCCTGGGGGGGGGGGTAAGGAGGTGCCTGGTATTTAGAGTCATGGGTTTAAAAAATTATGATCTTCTGAGTATTGTTAAAAAGCAAACACGCAAGCTAAGACTGTATGGACACATCACAAGATCACCAGGGTTGGCAAAGACTTTTAGGCAGGGAACAGTTCCATGCGAGGCAAATAAAATTAAAAGCCATTGGAAGACAACATCAATGAACGACCTGTCAATGAAAGAGACTCTAATCCTGGGAAAACAACAGACAGGAATGGAGAAAAGCGATACTCGGATCATGTATGGTGCCCCAACAGCTCAAAGACTGCAGGACAGAATAGGTTTTAAAAAGCCAAGTAAGAAACAAGAATAAAACTACTACGTTATGTTTGGAGCTGGTAGGGCGTTTACTTGACAAGTCAGTGTTCCAACACTTTCTTCCATCATTTCAACTTGATTGGTCTCCAAGGAATCTACCGTCACCTTGGGGGACTCCACGTCTAACATGAGAAATAAATAGATCAGTGATATATATATATTCTTAAAAAAAAAAACTACACATTGATACCTATTATAAAACATATATCTAGCTACACATTACATTACACTTGTAATATAAAGATGGACAGTCCGGATGGTACACACAAAGAACATGTAGTGATAAAGTAAGAAAATAATTCTCTCAAAAGATTTGGACACTTCACCTAATATCAGACACAATCCCCTGACTTCTTATAAATATATAGACTAGTTCTCAAACTGTGTATGCAGCATATAACGCACATCTTTTGCACTTCAACATTTCATATATACAGAACTGCTTAAAAACTACACATTAATAGTTTGATTAATTCGTAATGAATGACGAAAAAAAAGGGGAGGGGGAGAGTACCCTCTTTCTACGATGTCTGTTCTATTGCTTTAGATTCTTACGTTGAGCCCCAAGAAACTCAGATCTAGAATCAGTCTCGATTCTTTGATTTTATAAACACCTGCGACATTCTCAACTCACATTGTACAACAAGCTGCAACTCTTTAGAGACATTGTGCGATCTAGAGGCAATGGCGGTCTTAGCTGAGGCGACACATTTCAATGTTCCGTGGTAGAGTCTGGATACGTTGAGCTTCAGCGTATTGGTTGAGGTGATGAGTTCAAGGGCGGAACTAATTGACAGCAATATTAACTCATTAATTTAAGAATAATTTCATTCATAAATAAAACATTACAATAAAATCGTTTTATTTAAACTATAAGCTATATTTAGCTCTAAATAGAACTAATAAAATTACCCTTTAGAATTACTTATTCCTTTGGGTAGAAGGATTCAAATATTCAGTGATCGGTTCACTTTACTGTGCCTTGTTTAATTCGGACTAAACTCCTGGGTCCGGAGGGACTGTTTTCACAAGCAAGGGAAGGAGCAAAGGCGAGTAACTGGCGCCTAAACCAATTCACTTCTGGTAGTGGGGGCTCGTTAGCCTTAGATGGCTACCCACCTAGGAGAAGGAAAACTATGAATTCAAACCTCTGCTGCCTTGTAGCTATACCCAAACATGGGAAAGGCTTTGGGAGTCACCCCTTAGAAAAAATCGCAAGTGTTGCTTTCGATGTCAATTTTTTTTATTTTGGAAATTTTATTTTGCTTGTCATATGGTGCGGAGGTTCTGTCTATACCTATCACCAAGTCCCTTAGTTCGTCTTTTGATCTTACGAGTCCATGTCATCTGCAAACCATAAGTTAGTCATTTTTCACCAATTTACTTAGTGTTTGTCACGTATTTAGCCATAGTCTATATTTAGCTTGTCGGCAGAATTTTAGCTACCTCGGGATTTTCTATCACGCAACTAAATAATGTTTTGAAATAAATATGATTGGTTTAAAGTATTAATTATTGTACTTTGAGCTGCATTTATTGGTTGGCCTTGCAGAGAAGAGATGTTGGTCACGTGATAACGCTCTAGAGCCCGGGAGGATTCTAGATTGCGGCAGTCTTGTGTGGAACGTGTTAGAGATAACATGTACGTGTTAGACACCTTATTTATATAGGTTAGTTATTTAGCGACGCACCATAGAAGACGCATATTGAACGGGACTAGTGACGTTTGGGATATGTTGGGTTAGAGACCGGAAAATCAGTTAGCGATAGAATATTCCAGGGTAACGACGTGTTTAGTGACAGAGACTTCTACTGTGGCCTTTTATCAGAATAAATCCATGTAAACTTGTTCATCGGAGTTGACTACATCTCTTCACTCGTTAAAACAGATGTTGTTTTATTCTATATGTATTGTTGTTCAACTACACGGAATACACCCGAACAATTACACCCAAACGCCTGCAGAGTAATTGGTTGACTTCAAGACAGCCTGAATAAGCAACATCACAGTGGCGACCCCCGACGCCCGAACATCGAACCGGACCTCGAAGCTGAACGTTTACTCAGGTGAGGGTCGTGCACTCGAAGATATAAAGTTTTATCGGAGTACGGCTGAACACAGCATCATCGCAGAGTGACTTTGTTCTAGATTTACATGTTCTTGATCGTACGTTCAACGAGCCGTTAACTCAGGGTGACCTTCGTCAGGACCGTAATCATCGCAACGTCTGGTCTACTTAACCAGTATATTATCAAAGCCTGATCTTCATATGCTGAATCGACCTACAACCAGAGAAACCGTTCATTCATAACGGGTGAGAGATCGTTAATGAACCTGTTGGACATATTTTTTCTTCGTCATAGGAGCCACATCGAGTATCAAGTTTTACCTCGTCAGTTTCGAGAAGGACAGTTTGCCCGCTGTCAGAAGTATTGTGAGTACTACAAGTTTGGTAGCTAACTAAATCGAAATCGCTCTGTCGTCTTACCCTTTGAGAGATTCTTGTGGAGCAGTTTGCTCATTGAACCGGTTGCTTGCCACTTTTATAACGGTCACTGTGTTTAACCTTTGGAAGGTTAGTGGAATCGTATCTATCATTACTGAACATTGATCTATTTAGTATTCGTTGGTCTAGACCATATCTAGACTTGTTGATATTGAAGTTGTGGAAACAGCTACATCCACTTAATTTCGTTGAAAACCGTTAATCGTGTAACGGAACGTCGTCGGAGGTGACCTTGGTCTCACCTAGTCTACATTGGACAGTTTGGTCTAGTGAAGCAGAGTACAACAGCGAACTTCGTCGTACTACCAGAGTAGCAGCAGAAGCAGTGAACTATTTTAGAGAACCGTTATTCGTCAGCCCAGATCAAGTCATCGTCAAGAAAGTCGTTATTCGTCAGCCCAGATCAAGTCATCGTCAAGAAATTCGTTATTCGTCAGTCGTCCAGATCAAGTTGCCGTCAAGAGACTGTTATTTGTCAGTAGTCGTCTACACAAATCAAGTCGTCGCCAGGAGAACCGTTAACCTATTCGTCAGTAACGGTGTACACAAAGTCGTCGAAACTACACATACGGTCATCAACAGTCGTTGAAGAAACTGAAACATTTTGCTGTGGCATATCAAGACATCTGTGGCATTACGTGGGATACTCGACACGGATGGTATCCACTGGTAGCACCGGAGAACAGAGTCAGAACTGGAAGAGAGGCAGTGGAATTTGTTGTGATCTAGCATATTCGGGAGTCCGAACAAAGGGATCTTTCTTATCAAAAGCTAAGTGCCATTTTTCTTATTAGTATATGTTTAGATTGCCCTTAGAAATAGATTTTGTCTAAATTTGGTATGTTAGCCTGAGTAAAATTCAGGTGGTGCTGAAGCCTTAAAACCCGTTCGGGGTAGAAGACATAATTTAGATGAAAAGCTATATTATACGTTTAGGGTTGTGATTGTTTCGTTTGTGTAAACGTCATATCCGTTGTTGCTTAGTTACTTCGTGACGTTATCATTGTGTGCCATATTGTCATATCCCAACCCATAGCGATAGTCTCATTTAATTATTTCATTTGTTTATATTATTTTAAATTATTTATTTTTATTAATTTAATTAGATCTGTAATTTTTTTTCACTTAATGATAGAAAGTACGGGTAGGATTCTTTTATTGTGAATCAGACTAAAATAATTTTAGTTTGAGCGGTTAAAATCAAATATGATTTTGCCATGAGAATAATGCCGAAACTGGCTATGTAGTCAAACACTGTCGTCTGGCTAAATTTAGATCTACAAATTTTTGTACACCTCGTTGACGTTAGTACATTAAATCATCTAGACTCTAATTTGGGAATATTATTAATTGAAAGATGAATGAAGGTAGTACATTCTAGATATATATATCTTGTTGAAGATATATTTGACATTGTATAAACATATTTGTTTCATATGGTTAAATAGAACCATAATCTACTCTAGATCTAGACTCTAGTCTAGACAGTCGTTGAATTTACTCTAGACACTTCAGTCATACCAAATTTTAAAATTGATCATAGTTATTCATACTAATTGTCATAGTGCTCTTGATAACTATAGATCTAATTATTCTAAATGGTATTATTGTACATACTATAATATACTAGATTTAAATTTGTGTGATACTAGATCTAATATACAGATTTGAATATAACTCAGACTAGATTTACACATTTACTAAATCTATAGATAGAAATAGAGACATAACATTTAAAACTTGTATAAAAGTGTGTAAAAACTTAAATATAAAATAAGTTTAAAGTATAGCCATAACTAATATAGGCTAAGTAAAAATATATAAATTTGGGTGAAAATAAAATACAATGGCTACATCATCATATGTGGACCTTAAGGAGGTTAAGGAAACAGCTATGCAGGATGGAAAGGCCATGGAGTTAAAAGGAAAGGACTTAGCAGCTTATGTACAGCAAGTTGTGAGGGAAGAAACAGAACGTCAAAGACAAGAAAGGATCAGAAAGGAAGAATATGAGAAGCAAAAAGAGGAACAAGAAAGGCAAGACAAAGAGAGAGAAAAAATTAGAGAGCATGAAGCTAAAATGGAGAAGATGAGATTGGATGCAGCACAAGCCAGAGCTCAAATTGAACAAGGAAATAACACAAATAACTCAAATAATATTACCACACAAAGAGACAACCCTAATTCGCAAACATGGCTAAAGAGAAAGATACAAAGTTTTGATGAACAGAAGGATGACATTGGTGATTTTCTGAAATGATATGAGGCAAAAATGTCTACATTTAATATGCCTGAAGAACAGTGGTCTGAAATACTGATAGACTTTGTTCATGGTCAAGCTCTAACAATATGTCAAAATCATGACCATCATAGTGATGATAGCTATCAGGTTTTGAAAAGAGAGTTATTGAATGCCTATGGTCATAATGCTACAACTTTCAGAAAGAAATACTTTGACAATATACCATCATTAGGAATAGAACCCCAAACTACTATTAATATGGAAAAGGATTTTTTCAATAAGTGGGTAAAATTAGAAAAAGTGATAAACTCTTATGAGGGATTAAAAAATTTTATTCTAGTGGACAACTTTGTAAATAAATGTGATCCTCAGTTACAATCTTTTATTAGAGAAAGAAACCCAAAAACTATAGATGAAATAACAGAGATAATGAGAGTATACAAAAATGCCTATCCAAATAAACCATTTTCTGATAGGGATAAGAGCAAAGTAGATTTAATAGGATACACCAAAGAAAATGTTGATAGAAGTAGAAATAGAAACAGATCAAATAGTGGAAATAGAAAATATAGTGAAATAACCTGTTTTAAATGTCAAGGAAAAGGTCATATAGCAGCTAACTGTAGAAGAGGGAATAGTAGGTCTGGAAGTAGAAATAGATACCATGAACAAAATAACAGTAGATATAGGAGTAGAGATAGGAATGACAGGGGAAATTATAGAAATAGGAGTTACAGTAGGGAATGCAAAAATAAAGGTACAGATAGGGTATATTTCATGGAAGGAAATAGGAACAATTTTGCAGTATACCCAGGGTTTATAGATAGAATTCCGGTGGAATTAATCAGGGATTCAGGTTGTAACACTTTGGCAGTAAAAAATAAATTTGTCAAACCTCATTGGTATAAAGGGTTTACTAAGAAAGTAGAATTAGCAGATGGCACCGTAAGGGAATTTAAAGCTATAAGGGTATACATTGAAACTCCATTTTTCACTGGTTATTGTGATGGCATTGCAATACCAGAAATGAGATATGATATGTTAGTAGGAAACATAAAAGGAGTTAAAGAATGTTCAAGAAAAGAATTAGAAGACTGGCAAAACAAATACAAAAACATAAGACAAAATCATGAAAACATAGAAACACAAAATATAACAAGTATGGTAATAACAAGATCAATGAATAAACAAGATGAGAAACAGGAAAATACAATAAATGTAGTAAGTAATGATGAAGAAAAAGAAACCAGTAATGTAATACAAATAGAAAATACAGATGTTAAGGAAAGAGAGATAGAAAATGAAACACAAAATAGTCTTGAAACACAAATATCTCAAAGTGAAAAAGAAACAACACCCACATTTGCATTAGAACAAATGAATGACAATATTATTGGGAAAATTTATTCAAGAATATCAGATAAAAACAATAATAATCCAATGGAGAAATTTTGTATAGAGAATAAAATATTATTTAGACAAACAAGTAATGATAACAAGAAAATAAAACAACTTGTCTTACCACAGAAATATTGGAAAGATGTTTTAATCATGACACATGATAATAATTTAGCAGCACATAGGGGAGTAAAGAAATGTTATAGGAATTTGTCAAAACAAGTATTTTGGCCCAAAATGAAAGCAACAATAAACAAATACATAAACTCATGTGACATATGTCAAAAGAGATCTAACAAAAGCCTAGTGAATAAAGCACCCATTCAAGAAATGGATGAACCTACAGAACCATTTCAGAAAGTATCTATTGATTTAATAGGTCCTTTAATTCAAACTGAAAATAATAACAAATACATTCTAACAGTAATAGACATGTTTAGTAGATACCCAGAGGCAATCCCATTATCAAATACAAGTGCAGAAAATATCATTAATGCCATAACTCAAAAAGTAATTACAAGACATGGTATACCTAAAATTATATTGAGTGATCAGGGATCTCAGTTTAAGTCAGAACAATTTAAGAAATGGACTAAACAATATAATATACAACACATATACTCTTCGGTTTACCACCCAGAGAGTAACGGTTTATGTGAACGGTATGGTGGTTCATTAAAAAGATCATTAACAAAAATAATTCAGAATAATCAGAACAAATGGGATCATTACATTAACTATGTACTATTTGCTCATAGAAACAACATCCATGAAGCAACACAATTTTCACCATATGAAATAATACATGGAAGAAAACCCAGAGATGAATTAGATGTTTTTAAAGAAAATCTAATAGGCAATGAGAATAAATTAAATAATGACAGTGAAACAACAATCACAACAGAATTGAAAGAAATATGGACTCAAGCATATAACAACAATAAGAAGTACAAACAAAGTGCTCATGAGAATATAAATAAGAAAAGACAATCGAAAACACTAGAAGTAGGAAACAATGTATTAATATTGATAAATGACCTGAAAAATAAAATTGGTAAACAATGGAAAGGTCCATTCAAGGTGATAAAACAAATTAATGATGTGAATTATCAAATTGAAATAAATGGGAAAATTAAAACATATCACATAAATAATTTGAAACTATATCATGATAGAGAAGATGAGTTGATACAAAACATTCAGGAGAAAATAGAAAATAAATTTTCAGAAAGAGAAGAATGCTTGATGATAATAACAAATGAAAATCGCAATGAAAATGATATTAAGGAAATACCTGTAATAGAAACAAAAGAGAATCAAACTTGGCAAAAGATTAATCTTAATAATTTAACTAAGGAAAAGTCAAAAGATATAACTAAAATAATACAGGAATACAAAGAAATTTTTTCCAGCATACCAGGAAAAACTAATATTATTAAACATGACATTAAAGTAACAGATCCAAAACCTATCAAGCTTAAGCCATATAGAATACCGCTACATTTACAAGACAAAGTAAAGAAAGAAATAGACAATTTACTAGAATCAGGTATAATTGAACCATCAACATCTCCTTATGCTTCACCAATTGTGATAGCCAAAAAGAAGAATGGAGATATACGGTTATGTATTGATTATAGGAAACTTAACAACATCACAGAATTTGACCCATATCCAATGCCAAATATAGAGGATATTTTACATAAATTAAATGGAGCAAAATTTTTTACTAAATTGGATTTAACTAAAGGTTATTGGCAAATACCTTTAACAGAAGATGCAAAACCTTACACAGCATTTGTAACACCATATGGTATTTTTCAATGGAATTATATGAGTTTTGGATTAGTAAATGCACCTGCCACATTTAATAGAATGATGAACATGATAATTGGAAACAAAGAAAATGTTATTTGCTATTTGGATGATATATGTATTTTTAATAATAGTTGGGAGGAACATTTGGTAGATGTAAAAGAAGTGTTCAAAATAATAAAAGAAAGTGGACTTACAATTCAGGCAGAAAAAGTAGAAATAGGATTGGAGGAAATAATTTTTTTAGGACATAAAGTAAATAACAACATGATTAGCCCTATTGAAGATAACATAAAGAAAGTACTTAATATTGAAATACCTACAACAAAAAGACAAATTAAAAGCATATTGGGAATAGTAAATTATTACAGAAAGTTTATAAAGAACTTAGCAGAAATAGTGAATCCATTAAATGACTTACTTAAAAAAGGAAAACCTCAAAAAGTAGTCTGTAATGAGGAATGTATGAAAGCTATTGACAGAATTAAAGATGTTTTTAGTCATGAATTAATATTAAGACTACCTGATAAAGACAAAATATTTTATGTCACAACTGATGCATCTGGTAATGCTATTGGTGGTTGTCTAATGCAGAACTATGATAACTTACATCCTATATTATATCTAAGTAGAAAATTGTCAGAGGCAGAGAAAAAATATAGTGTCATTGAAAGAGAAGCTTTAGCTGTAATACGGGTAATTACTAAGCTAGAGAGTTATCTAATAGGAAGGAAATTTATATTATTAACTGATCATAAACCTATTCAGTATATACAGCAAAAGAGCATGAAAAACAGTCGTGTTTATAGATGGTTCTTATCACTACAGGAATATAAATTTGAAGTGAAAGCTATTAGTGGATCTGTGAATATTGTAGCTGATCTATTGTCTAGAATGACATTGAAATGAAATAATTTTGTAAATAAACTATGATTATATTGAGTATGTAATATATATTAATATATTGACACAATTTATATGTTATGGAAAAGGGAGATAAGTAAATTTGATGTTAAGCATTTGAAAGTAAGTATGGATATTTTTTTTGTGTGAATCATTTCATATATCATTGACGAAAGTTAGTTCTATGGAAAAGGGTGAGTATAAAAGAAAAATGGACAAAAGCGTATAAAAGGGTGGTAAGGAAAAATTTATTGAATGTGGAAATAAAGTCTATAATTGTTTTTTGAAATATTGTATTTTATCAGATTACTGCCAGTGAAGAACATTTGTGAGTGTATGACGTGCCCATAAGATGCCACATTTTCTTTCATGATGAACTGTGTACTAATGAAGATGATTCTGGAATGTTATGAACATTGACATGAATATGAGGAACTGTCAAGTCAAGATGAAGATGTCAAGATTTTATGTTTGTTGTCTTCCCCTTAAATTGAAAATGCCCTTGTAAGACTTGACAGTAGTGGAAAAATATTGACATATTTTTTTTTCAAGGGGGGGAGGAATCTGTTAGACACCTTATTTATATAGGTTAGTTATTTAGCGACGCACCATAGAAGACGCATATTGAACGGGACTAGTGACGTTTGGGATATGTTGGGTTAGAGACCGGAAAATCAGTTAGCGATAGAATATTCCAGGGTAACGACGTGTTTAGTGACAGAGACTTCTACTGTGGCCTTTTATCAGAATAAATCCATGTAAACTTGTTCATCGGAGTTGACTACATCTCTTCACTCGTTAAAACAGATGTTGTTTTATTCTATATGTATTGTTGTTCAACTACACGGAATACACCCGAACAATTACACCCAAACGCCTGCAGAGTAATTGGTTGACTTCAAGACAGCCTGAATAAGCAACATCACATACGAGAGTCTAGTGTTAGAACTCAATTATATTATTGTGTAGATCAGTTATTCTATTCAAGTACATTTAACCATTGTAATTATTTGTGAAATGCTTTTCCAAGTTTTGAATTAAAGTAATTGTTTTAGACGAAGAGAAGTTACTTCATTGAATATATAATAATATACTTAGATCGTCTTGTCAACTAGTAAATTCTAGATGATCCTCTTATCAACTAGCAACTTCTAGATGATCATCTTATCAACTGACGATTTCTGAATCCTCGGCAATTACGATCATTGATTGTGCTTCAACGTGACATCTTGGCATCAAGTTTGATTGTAACATCTAGCACTATTGATGATCGTAACAGTGGTGTTGTTTTATTGATTAATGCAATTTTCAATACAATAAATAATTCTTTAAAGTATCAATTTGATCCGAGAATGGATGTTGGAGAAATTATGAGTACAAATATCTAACTGGACAAAACCCTAAATATTTAGCCATATCTGTGAATACTGAAGGATTAATTTCCCTTGTTAGTCTCAAACAAAATAATTATTAACCGGTAATGAATTGCCTAATTGGTTATTTAAAAAAAATTGATTCATTTCTTGTCTATGCCAATGAATATTTGTGTAAAGTATCAACTTGATCTGAGAATGGGTGTGGGAAAAATAACGTGTACAAACTCTTTACCAGACAGAGTGAGTTGATATCAGCTTTGTAAATATGGATTTCAAAATATCCTAAACCTGATCTAGATACAAAAGGTAATTATGAAATTGGCGTCAAACAAGATAAACTGAAGCGATATCGGCAGTATCATTATTTGTGGTGTACAAAATATAAGCATGTTCTGGATCAGATAGCAGTATATGAAACGATCGCTCAATGAGATTAACAAAATCTTTTCTGGTGACACATGATTTATGCCAATGTTGGTGGTGCAACTTGTTATTCAAATATTATCTCCAAAGTCATTATCGACTAGCCTCCACTAACCCCCCCCCCCTCCACCCAACCCCCCCCCCTCTCAACAACAAAAAATGACTACCAACCCGTTTCGCTGAACTAGGTGCCAGCTAACAGTACATGGTGGTCGACAATCTGCATCACAAGTGTACACCAGCAGATCATGTTCGTCCTTAGTTACACTTGTTTCAGGGGGATCAAACTTGATGGAACCTTCATCAGGACCGTCTGAAACATTGACAACAGAGTTCCAGTCAGTACTGTTAGATGTAAGTAAATGGAACTCGTGTCAGCGACACACAGTGAAGTTTTAGTGTCTACAACCTAGAGATATACGCTCAAGTCAAAGATTGTGTCTTCAACAATGACATTTTCTAAGTTAAGGATTTTCCCCAGGTGTAGTCAAAGTAACAGGGGGAAGGTCCTTTTCTGTTCCAAAATGCTGAATCTATTCTACTCCAGACTTACGATAGATATGAAACGTAAAGCAGCGTCTACGGAGTATAGACATATCATTTATGTATAGCAGCGTCTACGGAGTATAGACATATCATTTATGTATAGCAGCGTCTACGGAGTATAGACATATCATTTATGTATAGCAGCGTCTACGGAGTATAGACATATCATATTTATATATAGCAGCGTCTACAGAGTATAGACATATCATTTATATATAGCAGCGTCTACAGAGTATAGACATATCATTTATATATAGCAGCGTCTACAGAGTAGAGACATATCATTTATAGCAGCGTCTACGGAGTAGAGACATATCATTTACAGCAGCACATAGTCATTATGTTGAAGCTTTTTACATTGGTAGTTAAAGATGAAATCCTATTTTGTATATACTGTTCATCGGAAGTTTATCCCTTTACACTGTTTATCAGTGACGAAACCATGTTGACTGTTGATCAGCGGTAAAGCGCTGTAGTCTGTTGGTCAAATGTAATCCTTTTTTTTTTGCATCATTTTTTTACATGTAATATGCTGATGATGATTTGTTGATGTGCCTCCAAGTCTACTAGACCTTCATCTCTTCCTGCAAGTCTACTAGAACTTCATCTCTTCCACCAAGTCTACTAGAACTGCATCTCTTCCTGCAAGTCTACTAGACCTTCATCTCTTCCAACAAGTCTACTAGACCTTCATGTCTTCCTCCAAGTCTACTAGACCTTCATCTCTTCCTGCAAGTCTACTAGACCTTCATCTCTTCCAACAAGTCTACTAGACCTTCATGTCTTCCTCCAAGTCTACTAGACCTTCATCTCTTCCTGCAAGTCTACTAGACCTTCATCTCTTCCAACAAGTCTACTAGACCTTCATCTCTTCCACCAAGTCTACTAGACCTTCATCTCTTCCTGCAAGTCTACAAGACCTTCATCTCTTCCACCAAGTCTACTAGACCTTCATCTCTTCCTCCAAGTCTACTAGACCTTCATCTCTTCCTCCAAGTCTACTAGACCTTCATCTCTTCCACCGTCTACTAGACCTTCATCTCTTCCTCCAAGTCTACTAGACCTTCATGTCTTCCTCCAAGTCTAGTAGACCTTCATCTCTTCCTCCAAGTCTACTAGACCTTCATCTTTTCCTCCAAGTCTACTAGACCTTCATCTCTTCCTGCAAGTCTACTAGAACTTCATCTCTTCCTGCAAGTCTACTAGACCTTCATCTCTTCCAACAAGTCTACTAGACCTTCATCTCTTCCTCCAAGTCTACGAGACATTCATCTCTTTCTGCAAGTCTATTAGACCTTCATCTCTTCCAATAAGTCTACTAGACCTTCATCTCTTCCTCCAAGTCTACTAGACCTTCATCTCTTCCACCAAGTCTACTAGAACTTCATCTCTTCCTCCAAGTCTACTAGACCTTCATCTCTTCCACCAAGTCTACTAGAACTTCATCTCTTCCACCAAGTCTACTAGACCTTCATCTCTTCCTCCAAGTCTACTAGACCTTCATGTCTTCCTCCAAGTCTACTAGACCTTCATCTCTTCCTCCAAGTCTACGAGACCTTCATGTCTTCCTCCAAGTCTACGAGACCTTCATGTCTTCCTCCAAGTCTACTAGACCTTCATCTCTTCCACCAAGTCTACTAGACCTTCATGTCTTCCTCCAAGTCTACTAGACCTTCATCTCTTCCACCAAGTCTACTAGACCTTCATCTCTTCCTCCAAGTCTACTAGACCTTCATCTCTTCCACCAAGTCTACTAGAACTTCATCTCTTCCTCCAAGTCTACTAGACCTTCATCTCTTCCACCAAGTCTACTAGAACTTCATCTCTTCCACCAAGTCTACTAGACCTTCATCTCTTCCTCCAAGTCTACTAGACCTTCATGTCTTCCTCCAAGTCTACTAGACCTTCATCTCTTCCTCCAAGTCTACGAGACCTTCATGTCTTCCTCCAAGTCTACGAGACCTTCATGTCTTCCTCCAAGTCTACTAGACCTTCATCTCTTCCACCAAGTCTACTAGACCTTCATGTCTTCCTCCAAGTCTACTAGACCTTCATCTCTTCCACCAAGTCTACTAGACCTTCATGTCTTCCTCCAAGTCTACTAGACCTTCATCTCTTCCAACAAGTCTACTAGACCTTCATCTCTTCCACCAAGTCTACTAGACCTTCATGTCTTCCTCCAAGTCTACTAGACCTTCATCTCTTCCACCAAGTCTACTAGACCTTCATCTCTTCCTCCAAGTCTACTAGACCTTCATCTCTTCCACCAAGTCTACTAGACCTTCATCTCTTCCACCAAGTCTACGAGACCTTCATCTCTTCCTCCAAGTCTACTAGACCTTCATCTCTTCCTCCAAGTCTACTAGACCTTCATGTATTCCTCCAAGTCTACTAGACCTTCATGTATTCCTCCAAGTCTACTAGACCTCATCTCTTCCTGTCAGACTGTGTTAGATCTAGATCAGAGTTATCTGTTGTTTTTTTTATACTTACATGTGGGGGTGATATCAACCTTGAGACTCGGCTCAGAATAGAGTATGGTCCCATTAAAGTTCTCTAAAATATCTGCTGCCTTGCATGTTATGGAAATGTTGTCAGACTTCTGGATGTTTCTGACAACAAGTTGAGTCAAGTTAGTGTAGCCAAACTGAAATGTCAATAAAGATACAGCAAAGAGAGATAAAAAAAAATAAATACATAAGTTCGTCTGCGTTTGTGAATCTGTGTTAATTTGAGGATCTACAACTTGGGTTTATTTTTAAAAAGACACGCTCACATTGTTCATTTTATCAGCAGATAAATCGTTGAGTAAATCAAATGGTAATTGTCTCCGTTTGTTGAAAGTGTGACAACAAGTCTCATCGTTTCATCATCTTATCTTATACAATGACAGACGTAAATTCAAAGAAGACAATTCTATACTACGCTTTTCATGTGTCAATCTGGGATGGGTGTAAATTTGAGACTTAGACTCTACTAAATTATTTTTCCTGGCTGATTCATTCAGGCAACCCGTTCCATGCTCTCATGGCAGAATTGAAGAAAACGCAATTCGTTCTATCATATCGAATAAGAAATGTGTCTTTTTATCTTTTTGACTTTCAGATAATTTTATTAGGTTTTTGTATCCATAAGTTATGGTTTAGTGTTTGTAGTGTTTATGGTATTATTACTACTTCACATTTTAGTCTTCTGTCCTGAAGTGTCTCTAAATTTTGTGATTTTACTAATGGCGTTACTCTAGTCGAATGTAAATATTCATTTGTTATATAACACATGGGTCTATTTTGCATCTGTTCTAGTTACTTTATGTTTTACCGAGTTGAGGCAGCTCAAACAGATGACGCATATTCTAATATTGGCCAAACCAAGGTTAAATAACATTTTAGTTTTATGTTTATATTGGATTTGTAAAAGATTCTCTTTATAATCCCTACAAACATACGAGACACACACACACACAAAGACAGGTAAAGGTGAAAGACACATTCACAGAAAAGAGACATAGAGGAGACACATCTAGACATGAAGACAACGTCTACCAACTTTAAAACCCTCAGGAACTGGAAGACCTCGATTTCTTTCATCATAAAATTTCGTCTTGTAACAACGAGGGATGTCAGCCGGGCTGGTCCGTGAACGGTAGAAGCAGTTCAGCGTAACATTAGACCCTAACGGGATTCTCTGGTCACTGTCCAGTCCACTCACAATCTTCAAATCAGGTGGTGGAGGTTTTGCTGTTGTTCACAGACATAAAGAAACAAATCAATAAAAAGAACTTAATTTATAAAAACTTTAGTCCCAACGATCTTATTACATAGCATATGTCAGCTCAATCTGTCTATCTGTCTGGTAAACAATTATTTCTCCGACACCCAATCTCGGATTAAGCTGAAATTTTGCATAAGTATTTCTTTTACCTGACAACACAAGAATCAATACAAAAAAAACAATTAGTTAACTAACTATTGGTAATTAATTATTTTGTTTGGTATCTCAAAGAAGGTAACAAAATTGTGCTTGACTGAAGTGATCGTATTAGCCGAATTAATCCCCTTTACAGGTTGCCGCTTAAAAGTAAGTTTGAAACAAACAATACTTAACTACACAATAAGCACCTCACTAGCAGACTGGCTTGTAAGTCAGCTTGAGGAGCCGTGAGCCATGAGTTCGAATTCAGGTTATTCCCCCCGCCCCTTTTTTTTTAAAGGTAAAATTCATCTAGATATACATTTCTTTCTTTACCCCCCCCCCTCCCACATTTTTCCAACTGGTCCAGATAAAGGGATAGGATCATAGCATATTATGAAAGCCAAAAGCATGAAATACAGCTAACAAAAAACAATTGATAAAAATATTTATAATCGCACAGATTTATAGTTGTTGGTCTTGATCTATTACAAATGTATTTACATAACTGATCCAAACTAATTGCTACAATTACACTTTGTATATGTTTTGTTTAAAAAAGTATTTTTTTAAATGTTTTTCTTGTTTTGTTATTTATTTTTGTTTGGTATTTAAAATAATGCATGAAACATGTCAGTCTTTCCTTATCTTATGTTGACCCCGGCGTCACCTTGGCGGAGTGGTTGCGGATGGAGAAAGAAAGTTAGGACTAATGTTTTCTAATGAAGAAAATGTAACGATGTGTGTATTTGTGTGTTTGTGTATTTGTCTTTTTGTCAAATGTTTTACATGTTTCTGATATTCTTTCAGATTTGTTGATTATTACATCCAAGCCCAAACCTCCAGCAGGACGACAAGGGTTGTTAGCTTGCAGTTTAAAAGTTAAACCCGAGAACATTGATCAGGCAACCGTGTGTGTAAATCTATGAATAAGTTTATATGCCTTTATATGTGTGTGTGTGTGTGTGTGTGTGTTGAGATATGGGTTGAAAATATGGCTAATGATATCATCTAAAAATGGAGCTACCAGGGGCGTACCTAAAAGGTAAAAGAAAATGTCACATCAACGTGATTACCAACAACTATAAGTAAGGTTCCACAGCTGACTAACTCAACGTCCGTTGTGTGGATGCAGCGATAAAGACCAGCGTCAGACGTGTTTACGTTGCTTAACTTCATTGTAATGGTTTTATTCTGAACTTGTAGGTCAGTGACTTTGCTCTTGTAGTCCTCGAAGAGAGAAGCCACAGGTATAGTTTTGAGATCTTTCACGGAAATGACGTCGACAAAAGTTGAGTTGAGCTGCTGCTTGTGCTTGATGTTCAGCACGTCTTGGTTTACATCCGTACCCAAGTCAAAGAAGAGTTCCACTTCCTTTCCTTCAATGGCGTAAACTTTGACTACGTCTGTGGGCCATGTGTTGCTGGGTACGGCTGAAAACAAAATACAGGTTGGAATACAGGTTGGAATACAGGTGGGGTGGGGGGAGAGAAATTATGAGTCTTGTTAGAGGTTTCTGGATTAACCAACCGATTATCTTAATTTCTGAGATATATTATCTTATTCGATAGAAGTTCCAATCAAAAAGACTTTGATGATCAACTCATACAGATTTTGTGTATATATCTAAATGTATCGTGCCAACTGTTAGGCTCGTCCGCGACGTGTCTAATGCAGCTAAGTCCAACGCAGGTAACACGAAGATTACGAAATTCAATAACAAGGTAAAAGCTAACAATAAAAGATAATCGACGCTGATAGCGAATGTCAAATAAGTTTAATAATAACAAAGAGAACCGTCGAATGTGGTCAAGCTAAATCTCAACGTTCATAAAAAGCTCCTCTCTAAAGCAGTCCAAAAGTATGATGTTTACATCGGTTGATATTTCGATATGTCCCCTCAAATCTTATTCTTGTTTTTAAAAGTCGTATCAGTGTCTCTGAGTAAAAACTTCCCTTATTTACGAAACAAATAACTAATTTCTAATCGTGCCATAACAAAACATTAAATCTGACAATTAATTAAATATATGACGTTAAACCACTAACTTCTCTTTAAGGCTTCCAATTCACAGCAGCCAATGTAGCAAAAAAAAAACAACAACAACAGAACTGAACGTATAAACCCCCAAATGTTCGGTGCATATTGAAATAAGTTGATCAGCACACCTACATCACCACATTGATTATCTATTATTGTCAAAACTTGCACCAGATGGGGAAAACTAGAGTAGACTCAATGTCTCAAAACTTTGTGGGTAAACGAGTTTCCAGCCCTTAAGTCGGAATGAGGACCCAATCTATCATTCCTATTGGGATAAAAGCAACTTTAAAGGTTCCACGGGTGATTTGTTTCGATGTCTAACCAGCTAAGTAGTATCGATACAAAGAGCACATCTAGATCTTGAAAGTATCGATTATCACTGAAGCTTTCAATGTATCTATAAACAACACTTGCACGTAGAATTGATAATTCAAAGCAACAAAAAATGAGAAACTTAAATGTAATACCTAAAAATATTAGAACCACTTTTAGCTTCAGCACTGCTACCATAATACTCTCCATGTTCCAGATCCGGAGAAATACTCTCGAATCCGCTACCATACTTTGCATTAGCGTTTTACGTCTGTTCAAGAAAAAAAATATAAATAAACAAAAGATTGCTGTTCTTTTTAACTAAGCCTAGGTACATCATTTTGTAGGAAGTACTATGCAAATACAAAAGATTTTTGACCTTGAATGAAAAGGTCGCCTTCGCTGCATCTCCCTTTTTTTTATCAACACTTCCCATCCCTATGAGATCCACACATCACAGTTTGAGAACTGATTGTTTCACGTTTTGCACATGATATAAAATAATGTTTTTCAAACTTTTTTTAAAAACCAATACCAGCACTTGAAGTACCACACGAGTACCATCTGGCGTGGTTTGAAGTACTTCACGAGTACCATCTGGCGTGGCTTAAAGAACTACACAAGTACCATCTGGCGTGGCTTGAAGTACTACACGAGTACCATCTGGCGTGGTTTGAAGTACTACACGAGTACCTTCTGGCGTGGCTTGAAGTACCACACGAGTAACATCTGACGTGGCTTGAAGTACCACACGAGTACCATCTGGCGTGGTTTGAAGTACTACACGAGTACCATCTGGCGTGGTTTGAAGTACCACACGAGTACCATCTGGCGTGGTTTGAAGTACTACACGAGTACCATCTGGCGTGGTTAAAAAACTACACAAGTACCATCTGGCGTGGCTTGAAGTACTACACGAGTACCATCTGGCGTGGCTTGAAGTACCACACGAGTACCATCTGGCGTGGCTTGAAGTACCACACGAGTACCATCTGGCGTGGCTTGAAGTACCACACGAGTACCATCTGGCGTGGCTTGAAGTACCACACATGTACCACCATCTGAAATTGTCTTGTAGAGCTGTGCGTACCAATCGAGTATTGCCTGGTGTGGCTTGAAGTATCAATCGAGTATTGCCTGGTGTGGCTTGAAGTATCAATCGAGTATTGCCTGGTGTGGCTTGAAGTATCAATCGAGTATTGCCTGGTGTGGCTTGAAGTATCAATCGAGTATCGCCTGACGTGGCTTGAAGTATCAATCGAGTATCGCCTGACGTGGCTTGGAGTATCAATCGAGTATCGCCTGGCGTGGCTTGAAGTATCAATCGAGTATCGCCTGGCGTGGCTTGAAGTATCAATCGAGTATCGCCTGGCGTGGCTTGAATTATCAATCGAGTATCGCCTGGCGTGGCTTGAAGTATCAATCGAGTATCGCCTGGCGTGACTTGAAGTATCAATCGAGTATCGCCTGGCGTGTCTTGAAGTATCAATCGAGTATCGCCTGGCGTGACTTGAAGTATCAATCGAGTATCGCCTGGCGTGGCTTGAAGTATCAATCGAGTATCGCCTGGCGTGGCTTGAAGTATCAATCGAGTATCGCCTGGCGTGACTTGAAGTATCAATCGAGTATCGCCTGGCGTGGCTTGAAGTATCAATCGAGTATCGCCTGGCGTGACTTGAAGTATCAATCGAGTATCGCCTGGCGTGACTTGAAGTATCAATCGAGTATCGCCTGGCGTGGCTTGAAGTATCAATCGAGTATCGCCTGACGTGGCTTGAAGTATCAATCGAGTATCGCCTGGCGTGGCTTGAAGTACACCCAGTGGTACACACCCCCCAGTGTTACACCCCCCCCCCCAGTGTTACACCCCCCCCCCCTTTGTTACACCCCCCCCAGTGGTACACCCCCCCCCAGTGGTACACCCCCCCCCAGTGGTACACCCCCCCCAGTGGTACCCCCCCCCCCAGTGTTACACCCCCCCAGTGGTACACCCCCCAGTGGTACCCCCCCCCCCAGTGTTACCGTATCTCAGTTTGAAAAGTATTGATATAAAGTACGGTGTACTGGACACTAAAAAAAAATTCACACAAAATGATTTTAAAAAGTTTCTATACATAACAAACCTAGTTGTTACCGCCATTTTGTAAAACAAACGTTGGCTTTTTGCAAAATTTTTTTTTTTTGGTTACACTTCTGGTCTCCCCACCCTCTGTCGGGACTATCTTAGCCTCTCCTCCCCGACAGTCACCCTTTTAATAACTGAATGATTGTCTTGTATGCGCTTCGGACTGCCCCGATGGTCCCGAGTTCAAACCTTGCCCACTTCCATTCCCAGCCACCCTGAAGAAAGTTTGCACTAGGGTGTAATAACCATATCTTTGGAAGTGACGCCAGAAACTTATTTATATAGAAATTGAAAAAATGTTGACGGAAATGCAGGAATGCATTTGTCTAACGTCTAAAATTGGAATCTATTTTGAAAACTCATATATAAAAACTAGATCTAGATCATTATACGACTCTTATAAGAAAGCTTCTAAAAAACTCACTCCGACTGTCTGTCTGGTACACATTTTGTACATTCTCCCACTTCCTATTTTTAGATCAAGTAGTAACTTTGCACAATTATTCATTGTCCCTAACATAACATGAATCCATCAAAAACTTAACCAATTAATAAATTAATTAGTGGTTATAGATTAATTTTGTTTGATCAAGAAAAGGGAAAAATATTAAAGTATTGAGAGATATGGCTGTAAATGTTCAGTCCTTTTATCTTTATAAGCTTTGTATTTTTTAAAAGTATTTCTTTTTATATTTTTCTTGTTCTCTATGCTAACCCTCACCTAGGAAATCATTGGAGCATGAAAAGGGTTGCCTGGATCAGCCAGGTCAAGTAATGACTTAGCAGAGTTTAAGTCTCTAATTAACATGCACGACAAGACTAACACATGCACGTAAAGTATCTTCTGTTTTGAACTAAAAACTGTAATATACAAGATACATATATATGATAATGTCCATTCTAGAATTCTAGACGCAGCCCTAAAATCAAATCAACCCAGCTAGACGATGTAATCTAGGATAATCTACCTAAAATCTAGTTATAGGATCTTATTTTTAAAAAAAATCAGATATACCATATTAATCTATATATTTTAGATCTTTAGACATTTTAGAGCCTTGGTCTACTTCAGATTTCAAGACATGGATGAGGATGGAAATAGAATCAATCAAAATCTAATATATTGATTATAGATATTGGTTATAGCTAATCTTGTTCAACGCTTTAAGATCTAGATCTAGTCCTAGGACTCCAAGTATGCTATTGTCTTTATTATTCAATTTATCACAAGTTATTTTTTTTTAAACGAAGAAATAGATCCCTTTGAATAATGTGACATACACGTAGATCTATCCAGAATGTTTACTTTGTTATTACAAACTCGCTATTAGAGAAGCGGAAGTGGTGAAGGTTTTATATAAAGCTGACAATTTCTGAGAAATGTAGTAGGGCCTACACAAATAATCTCTGCACCTGTAGTGCAACAGAACGAAATTATAAGCGCTATTTATAATAGGCGTAGTTAATAGATTTGGTTTTTATGTTATAGTGTCTACTTGTTGAATTGTCTTGAATCATTTGGGGCACTGCAAGAGATCGGTTGATTGCAATCGTTTGTGTCTGATCAAACGTACTGTCCATCCATTTCTTACGTTCAATGTTTTCTTTTGCCCGCCACTTTTTAATTTCCCTAGTAACTGACATTGTATAGGGTCACCAGGGTTCTCGGTCATTTCACCCCCTCTCACTTCATCCCCGGTCATTTCAGCCTTAATCCACACCACGCCTTGGCCTTTGATCATTACATCACGCAATATGGCAGGATAATAATAATAAATCTACTTATTGAAGTATATTCTTTTGTTTCTCAACAAGTACAGAAAGTGTAAGGGGAACACTATAAACACTATAATAACACGACTATAACACTATAATAACACGACTATAAACACTATAATAACACGACTATAAACACTATAATAACACGACTATAACACTATAATAACACCACTATAACACTATAATAACACGACTATAAACACTATAATAACATGACTATAAACACTATAATAACATGACTATAAACACTATAATAACATGACTATAAACACTATAATAACATGACTATAAACACTATAATAAGATGTCAAAATATCTAAAAGTATTCTAAATAAACACATTTATATATTAGATGAAATGAGGGCTTAAAGGCAAAGTCTGAACAGCACAATTACACTATGACTAAGAAAATGATATGACCGGGGATGAAGTGACCAAGGATGAATTGACCGGTCACCGCTATCAGACGTCTGGTAGGTTAAATTGTCCTTCGCCCGGCAGGCATCGGCCTTAAATGGGAAAATTTCCTGCTTTTACTTTGTGGTTTACAGCAGAGGCATATTATTCAGCAACCCTTCATATCTTGTAGTTAAAGCAAACAAACATTAAAGAAAAATGATTTATTTTTAATTCTCATACTTTAACAGGTGTTAAGAGATTGCTGCCTGGTCGTGCGGTTTGCGCGCTGGGCTGTCGTTCAAATTTATCGATGGGTCCAGGGTTCAAACCCTGCCCGCTACCATCCCCCGCCGTCCTGCGGGAGGTTTGGACTAGGAAGTAATTATCTTCAACTCTGAAGGAACATCCGAAACATGTAAAACATTTTACAAACATTTTTACAAAACAAACCTCTTTTTGTGTGTGTGTGTGTGTTTGCATTTCTGTGTATAATGCTGAAGTCGAAAGTGTGTTTTCGCTAATGAGTGGACACAAGAGAAAATGGACTCACCTTTGACTCATTGAGAGGCTTTTTCTTTCACCACCAAGAACTATCCGAAGGAAATGTCATGCATGGAGTGCCACATGTAATTAATGTCCGTGCAAATGATGAACTAGTCGCTCTGTTTGCTCTTTAATATTGTAGCTGAAGTTGTAAGGACTCTAAATTTGATAAAAATATATTGTAAGTCTAGTTCTCAAGTGTCTAGAAAATATATTATCAATACAGAGTTTGGGGCACTAGAGGTAGATAACAAAAACACTGCTTATTCAAACATAATTCAATCGAGTGGACTATTAATGTATTCTTTCTTTTGAAAACGACAAATTTTATTTTGTATCGTCAGTCGTTTGTATTACAGAAAACACATCGTTTAGTAACAACATATAAATATTTCATAACATTATTTGGGTAATAACGAAACCATTTTCATAAATGTTATAAAATATAATGAAAAAAAAACCCCTCTCCATTACTTTTTTAGGTCTTATACCATTTGCATGTTTTTTACTATTACAATTTAGTAGTTTAATTTCGTGTGTGTGTGGAAAAACAGGTCTTAAAATATTGAATAAAAAAACTGAAAGGGTCGCCTTCTGAAGGTAAAAAGTAGCCGTTGCACCAGAATTTGCTAATTTTAAAATTATATGCAATCTAATTTAATATCTATTTTCAGATTTCTAAACGTGACGGACAGACAGATAGATGACACAAAGCTAGAAGAGACTTTTCCCTTTTCGAAGGCCGTTTTATGCCAACTAACAATGCCACCATGATGCAATCATTCTTTTGAATACCCGTAAAACAAAATGTCACATGTAAACAAATATCGGATTACGTTATTTCAATTTTGTAAAAGATTATGAAAAAATTCCATTTTAAAAAGCAGACATGCCCCCAATGCAGTCAGCCCCTTACGTCAGGCAGTACCTAGTTGTCGGTCTTAAAATGCTTTATATTTTTAAACCCTGGAGTAATAGTTATACATAGACAAATAATACATACACAGTAAGCATGATGACTGATCGCATGTGGCATACGCTCTGGACTGCCGTGACAATTAACCCTTCCTACCTCCTCAACCCTATCCTCCCTATTTCTGAGGAAACCTCTGAGGCGTAAAACCCAAGTTAAAGTCCTAAAAAAAAACCGCCACATACTAACTTCTTACTTTAAAAACAAATTGCAAAAAATAAATGCATACATTTAAAAAACGATAGACATTTAGATAGATAGAAAGTGATTTACACCACTTAAGTTCAGTGGAGTTTTTTTTTCTAATTCTATTATTTCAATAATTTTTAATTTAGTGAAACTTAGGTAGTAATAAAAAAATTCTTTAAAAAACGTATCTTTTTTAAAGGTTTATTCCCCGACTTACATCTTCCACGGAGAGGGGCATAAGGAAGAGGAGAGGTGCATAAGGAAGAGGAGAGGGACAAAAGGAAGAGGAGAGGGACAAAAGGAAGAGGAGAGGGACAAAAGGAAGAGGAGAGGGACAAAAGGAAGAGGAGAGGGACAAAAGAAAGAGGAGAGGGACAAAAGGAAGAGGAGAGAGACAAAAGGAAGAGGAGAGGGACAAAAGAAAGAGGAGAGGGACAAAAGGAAGAGGAGAGGGGTATAAGGAAGAGGAGAGGGGTATAAGGAATAGGAGAGAGACAAAAGGAAGAGGAGAGGGACAAAAGGAAGAGGAGAGGGACAAAAGGAAGAGGAGAGGGACAAAAGGAAGAGGAGAGGGACAAAAGAAAGAGGAGAGGGACAAAAGGAAGAGGAGAGAGACAAAAGGAAGAGGAGAGGGACAAAAGAAAGAGGAGAGGGACAAAAGGAAGAGGAGAGGGGTATAAGGAAGAGGAGAGGGGTATAAGGAATAGGAGAGAGACAAAAGGAAGAGGAGAGGGACAAAAGGAAGAGGAGAGGGACAAAAGGAAGAGGAGAGGGACAAAAGGAAGAGGAGAGGGACAAAAGGAAGAGGAGAGGGACAAAAGGAAGAGGAGAGGGACAAAAGGAAGAGGAGAGGGACAAAAGAAAGAGGAGAGGGACAAAAGGAAGAGGAGAGGGACAAAAGAAAGAGGAGAGGGACAAAAGGGAGAGGAGAGGGGTATAAGAAAGAGGAGAGAGGTATAAGGGAGAGGAGAGGGGTATAAGGAAGAGGAGAGGGACAAAAGGAAGAGGAGAGGGGTATAAGGAAGAGGAGAGGGACAAAAGGAAGAGGAGAGGGACAAAAGAAAGAGGAGAGGGGTATAAGGAAGAGGAGAGGGGTATAAGGAAGAGGAGAGGGACAAAAGGAAGAGGAGAGGGACAAAAGGAAGAGGAGAGGGACAAAAGGAAGAGGAGAGGGGTATAAGGAAGAGGAGAGGGACAAAAGGAAGAGGAGAGGGGTATAAGGAAGAGGAGAGGGACAAAAGGAAGAGGAGAGGGGTATAAGGAAGAGGAGAGGGACAAAAGGAAGACGTTTTTAACACATGAAACTTTAAAAAAAACAGTCAAGTAGAAAGTAAAGTTCCCCTTTCAGATCTTGCAATCGATAGCGCAGATGATGTTACGGTCATCTGTTTCTTTGGCCAACGGTTAACGAGCGGGCCAGCACAAGGCCCTACCACTATTACTTTCCCCAACTAAAATCAGTAACCCTTTAGAGTTGGGTGGACTCAGGGGCGCCCTAAAAATCCCGAAATTCAAAATCCAGGTTCGGAGGCTATTCACTTAATTACTTAGCCACCGCGCCTCTTTCAAAGAAATAGACAAAACATAAATACAAAAAAAAAAAAAAAAAAAAAAAAAAAAAAACAACAACAAACAAACAAACAAAATACATACACTTTATTTACAAAGTCACATTGTTTCAATAGAAGTTGAGGTGGTTGAGTCGTAAAGTGCTTGGCTTCCGAACGGGGGGTCCCGGGTTCGAATCCTCGTGAAGATCGGGATTTTAACTTCGGGATCTAAAGGGCATCTCAGAGTCCACCCAGATCTAATTAGGTCGGAGAAAGTAAAGGCGGTTGGTCGTTGTGCTGGTCACATGACACCCTTCAGTAATATTAATTTAAATCTTTTCATTTTAATTTTTTTTCTTACCTACTCGAGATTCAAAAATAGTCTTTTAATTATCATAGTTGAACCATAGGTTAAACCAAAAAGAAAAAAAATCTCACTCATTTTTTGAACGCACACAAAGTTTTGAGATAGTATATTTCCAAAAATAACTGTTACATAATATAGACTTCCATGTAAATTTGAAATAAATTTAACACTTCTAATTTATATCGTAAACGGTGAATTATAACAAGAATAATAAAGTAATACAAAAATAAGCGTCAGTAATATTACAACTTCATGATTTAGTAACCTTTATTTTCATCTTGTTTAATTGCTAAAATTATAATTGATGACTTTTTCAAAATATTATTTAATATTCCAAATTAGAAGCACTAAGGGTATATATAGGCTATAGGCCTATATGACTGGTGTACATACACAACATCTACAACAAACACAAAGAAAGAAAGTCAAGGAAATGTCTAAGAAATACTTTGCATATGGTAGCAATATGGCCTTGCGCCGTATGAAGCAGTTCATTCCCCAGGCTGAACCGATTGGACCTGGTCAACTTTTAGTAAGATGTTGCTTTTTTAATATATTATCAATTAATAGTTTTAGTTTAACTTTTTTCTCTAAGTGAAAGCATTAATAGTAATAAAAAATGATAGTAAAAATAATAATAGTAATAATAATAATCGAGATAGAGCTACTTTAAAAAAACAAATAGCTGTCACATTGTGAGATAAAAGTATCTAATCTATCTATATATACAATTCTCTTCTTCCCCAACGATTTAAACGAGTAGTAGGAGTAAAGGAAAGATCACTATGAAGATAGTCCACGAGAAAACAAGAAAGGGAGGGGGGGGGGGGAGAGAACACGTAGCCACAAAATAGCAGGGCAGGACCGTTGTAATATCACTCTTTTTTTTAATTTTATTTCTATCTCACGTTAAAAAAAGGGCGCGGGGGGGGGGAGTAATCTACTCTGTAGTAACTATCGAAGCGACAGAGCACGCTCAAGAGTTTGGACACAATGGGAAGATAACACTTTTATTTTTGCAACTCGGACGGAGGGAGTTATCCTAGGTAATTTAAGAGTGAAAAAAAAAGACAATTTTCGTCTGTATATTTCAGGAGATTGGTATGAGTTTTCAAAAGATTTTAATAATTTCCTGATATTTCCAGGACTTTTTCGTATATTTTCCAATTTCTGGAGATATCCAGGACCTCCTGTTAAATCGACAGGAGGCCGCGGGAAATCTGTTATAAGTTATAAAATGGTTTAATCTATTAACTTATACACCTAAAATTAGCGCGGGTCCTATAAAAGTGCTGGGCCCACTGCGGTCGCATGGGTTGCAGTGGCCTAAGGTTGGCCCTGCAAATAGCGGCGTATGCTACGCCACCGGTCGACTAGTTTATACTAATAGGCGAAAAATTAAAAAGACTCGTGGAAAACATGGCCATAGTAGAAACACGCCACACTCCACGTTCTCTTGCATATGAAGATGCATCTTTGTGGTCTGGTCTCTTCGTCTGCGTCCTAAGTTGTCTGCCCCTGACCTGTTCCAGCTATCGAACCAAAGAGTTCGCTCTTTTCATTGACTAGAGCTTCAAGTACCCAACTGGTCAACTAAAGACATATAAAGCGTACTTCTTTATTTTCAGGACCATAGTCTAAAATTCACAGATCCATTAGATGAAGAATTCAGAAGGCAATGGGGCGGAGCTCCAGCCAACGTATATACTACGGAAGGACAGTCCGTCTGGGGCGTGGTCTATGATGTAGCTGAGACGCAATTCAGCGTAATGGACAAGTAAGAAATAGTCTAATTATTGACTGCTTTCCCATTAAATAAATCAGATATTTAAGAGTTACACTCCTCCCCCCCCACCCAAAATCGTTCACTAGGACAAATGTGTGTTTCGGTGTGTGCATGACCTGTGCAGTATACCAACAGCATGGACTCGGAAAGGCACGAAACAATTATTCGAACGGTTTAGAAAATATTTTTATTTAGTTAACATTCACACATATAAAAGTGATTATAATAAATGGATAAAATAGGTCTACAGTATATAAACAATGATCGAGAGAGAGAGAAATATAGAGCTAGAGAGCCAGTACGATTAAACCAATAAAAACATTTGTTACAAATTAAAACCCAGCACGTCTCCTATTTAGGAACTCCTTACTAAAGAGGTTGTGTTCAATCATGCGCGTAAAACTATTTACCAAACTAATTGAAAATATAATTAGCCTAGAGCTTCTTTCCCAACGCTATTTCTAATAATATCAACACCGATAAAACTGTTTTGGCTAACTTAAGAAACGGCACCAGTCAGGGGCCTACTGGCTATATGGGCAAATGCCCTGGTGGGCAGGTGGGGCTGCCGAATGGGCCACTTTAAATGCCAGTCCTGTAAAGGTGATTACCCTCGCTTTACCTTGTATAAAAGATCTATGTCTACTTCAATTTATAATTCTAGCCTTAAATTCCGAAATAATGGAGTAGCTTATAGCCTACCCGTAACGCATGCTTTCAATTCTCTGTACACACTAAGTAGGCTGCCATCAAATGTTAGGCTTTACTTTTTTAGTTATATTAAAAGAATGTAATAAACTTAATAGTAATCTTTGTGATTGTGTCATAGTGTTTTTTTTTTTTTTATAATTTGAGAATTCTTGTAGACCTTAAGCCTAAGTAAATTTATAGGAAGAAACACAATAAATTATGTAAACCTAGGTTTGCATACATACTTTCAATTTTCGGTACATTATAAAACTTTCATTATTAAGAGGGTAGAAAAAAAAAAAAAAGAAACATTTCATGTGGCAAGCAAGTTGTGGGCCAGATCGTATTGGTAATTCCCGGGCCGATTTTTAAACCCGGGAATACCAGTTAAAGTGTAGCAATGAGTGGTAATAATATAACAATTAAGTCATGAAGGATTTTCAATATCAAGTCTTTCAAAACGTCAAGAGTTGTGAAGATGTAATGCACTATGGACGTCTCGCTTGTCTCTGGGATGCTTATGCTGAGACCCGTCTTTACAACGGCGCCAGTAAGTTAATAATGTGAAATAAGTGCGAGGACTGGCCTAACTTAAAAATAATTACAAGAAAAGGCTCGAGTGGGGGTTATTTGGCTTTTAGCAGTTTGGATATTACATTAAACCTCACAATCGTATATAGGCCTACAGTTAATGTCAGTGTTTAGGTTAGTAGAATACTGAAAGAGTTTTCTGTGTATTTTTGTATCGGTTATAACCAACTATTTGACCGGTGACTGCACAGTAAAGACATCGGTGTCTTTCCCATTCTATTCTGTTGTTTCTCTTCATATTGAGATGTGGTAAAACAATCACATTTCTTTCTGTTCAAACTATATATCTCTTCATCAAGAAGTACAGAGAAGTGTAATTCACAAAGCGCTGGTTGTGAGTGTGTATATGTGTTTCGCATATATGTTGGTTCGTATTTGCATCTATATTGTTATCGTTATAGTAGTTACGCTGAGGTGGTAAAATTGTAGTCAAACTGAATTTCCATTTGATTGGACCAGTAAAAAATTATCTTATCTTATCTTATAAAGGCTGGAGCAAGGCTACCAAAGAGTGCTCCTCCCAGTATTGGTAAATGAAGTAGTCGAAGAGATGTGGCTATATAAGCTGTTTGAGGAGAGGTTTGAAGACCGAGAACAAGCTGTACCAAAACCTGGCAGACAATACATGCGTCTGCTTATTGAAGGAGCCAGGCAACACGCCTTACCAAGGGAATATATCGAATTTTTGGGTGCAATAGAGACAGAGGGCAACGCAGACCTTGGAGACTTCCACCAAAGTCAACACACTTAAATATATATATATATATATATTAATAATTAAAAATAGTTTGTACATATTGTTTTAATATCATTTAATTCCGTGACTCACCAAAGATAAAAAATATGTAAATTATAACTAATGAAATTCTTCTAGAACCGGAACTAGACTCCAAGATGTTGTGCTTAGAATATATTCACAGCCAAATTGTAACTCAAACATAAACCTAATAAAAATTGTTTTTCTAAAAACAAAGCTGAGTCACACAATTACTCTCAATTCTGCAAGATTTATCTCCATTTTCTGTATTAAAAATATTTTAATTATCAGTACTTAATTAACTTAATGATTATAATGTTTTGCTTCATTAAACAATGAATAATTGCGCAAAGTCTCAACTTGATCCGAGAATGGGAAATGGGAGAAATAGCGTGTATAAGATTTGTACCAGACAGTCACTTGATGATAAAAACAGACCCACACTGTAGGCTACTGTAATCCTATCAAATAAATCCTGTCCTATCAGTTGTCTACAAAAATATTCAAAGCATTAAATTTCCACAGGCCTACATCACTATGAATAGGTCATTAGAACTGCATTTAACATACGTTTCATTTGACATGTAAGATAATATAAAGGCCTATAAAGATTCTTTTAGGATTAGTTTTTGTGTGTTATTAACGTTTTCTTCAAACAAAGTTAATTTTAAAAACTATTTCTTTGCATTTTGAAGACAAATAGAATCCAATGAGTTCAGAGCAACATGATATAACTACAAATCCAGACAGTATAAACACTGGTTTTTAACAATGCCTTATGAATATTGTATTAGAAATAGAACAACCATTAGCCCTTCTATAAGACCCACTCCTGGCTATATTAAAACTCTCGTTCTTTCTGTCACTGTATTTAGTAAATGAGATGTAAGTAGAAAATGTAAAAAAAAATTGAAATTCATTTGTGATTCATTTGGGAAAGAATTTATTCATTCTTAAATTGTCAACACTAGTCACTTCCTATTGTGCGGCAGAGAAAGACTGTTATGTACATATTGTTCATATTGATGTCAGTATCTATAATTAGTGTTGACTTGTAGCACCAAACTGCTGGTAGACAACTAAACCGCTGTAGGCGTTTTATAGTTAGACTTGTGGAACTTGAATAACTTCTTTTGTGAACCAAAAGTCAATAGAACTTTGATGAAATGTAATAAATTGAGTAGACTTTAGTCATAATATAAAATGGTATTTTAAACAGAATCTAACTCACTACACTAACACTTCTTTTCAGTCTCACGTTCTGGAGTTGTCTCTCCTTTCTAAGACTGCTGATGACAATGCCATCTATCTTGCATCCTTTTACAACCTCTTCCCACTGTCACCATAACACACACACATACACACATACTCCATCCATAACAATTATTAACAAATTATTGTATGTTTTTTTTTAAATTAAAAATGCTTTGGGATGACTGCGTTTTGTCAAATAGTTTTGTTTCAATGTCATGCTGTTGAAAAGAAATAAACATAAACTCGATGCAAAGACTTACAACTTTTCAATGCCTTTCCTTTTTTTCTTCCAATCCACATTTTTTTTAGACTGTTACATAATGAATTGTCTGGAAATGTTTGGGAAACCCATAACGCTGTTGTTCATTTCAATGATTTGAGGCCACATTAACAAAGCATTACACTGATTGTATAGTTAGTCAGAAATAAGTCCCATGTCAGCCTTAATTGAAAAAGTTGTCCAAGTCTATTGTGTGTTTGTAAGAACAGGACTATTTAGAACAGAACGTGGCCATGTAGTAACATTAGAAACGACTGCCTAATCTTTTTTAAAGGAAAATTATTGATTTATAGATTACACTGAACAAATCCATTTCGCGTTTATGTCAAAAACTGTCCGTAAAGTCGAACTCGCTTCTAGTTACAAACACGAAGTTGGCAGAGTGCCTTGGATTTGAAGTCAATTGAAAATTATGGGTCTTCTATGAAAAGATCAAACGAATGATTTTGTTTTCTAAGAAATGCAGTGACGTCAGCTACTCACAGTTTTCGTAAGGCTTATGTAAATGTTGTTTTTAGAAATTATTCAAGCAATGTTCAAATATAGTCTAGGATTAGATAAGATAAGATAGCTTTAGCTCTTTCTCTCCTAACTGACGATATCAGCGTTGATTCCACCAGAATGTGGTAAATAATTACGGAGAGAAAAAGCTAGGATAGATCTAGGCCTACACAAGAAGTAGGGCGAGCAGTGTCGAGTTAGTTACTTTTACTTAAAAAATTCCCCCCCCCGCCACCCAATTCTTATCTTTATTTTCGAGATCATGCTAATCAGGGCCGGCTTTAAGCATAGGCAAACTAGTCATCCACATTGGGCCTCCGTTTGGTGGTGGCCTTGCACAGGAGTCAAAGAAACTTTTTTGTTTTAGTTTGTCACATAAAAAAATGCAAAACATGGATCGAATCTCAAACATAGCAGAACTCTAAGGCCCTGTGTCTACCAGCCTAGCTCTAAGTCTCTACTAGTGGAGTAGCTCAAACATGGCAGAACTCTAAGGCCCTCTACCAGCCTAGCTCTAAGTCTCTACTAGTGGAGTAGCTCAAATATGGCAGAACTCTAAGACCCTGTATCTACCAGCCTAGCTCTAAGTCTCTACTAGTGGAATAGCTCAAACATGGCAGAACTCTAAGGCCCTCTACCAGCCTAGTTCTAAGTCTCTACTAGTGGAGTAGGTCAAACATAGCAGAACTCTAAGGCCCTGTGTCTACCATCCTAGCTCTAAGTCTCTACTAGTGGAGTAGCTCAAACATAGCAGAACTCTAAGGCCCTGTGTCTACCAGCCTAGCTCTATGTCTCTACTAGTGGAGTAGCTCAAACATAGCAGAACTCTAAGGCCCTATGTCTACCAGCCTAGCTCTAAGTCTCTACTAGTGGAGTAGCTCAAACATGGCAGAACTCTAAGGCCCTGTGTCTACCAGCCTAGCTCTAAGTCTCTACTAGTGAAGTAGCTAAAAACATAGCAGAACTCTAAGGCCCTGTGTCTACCAGCCTAGCACTAAGTCCCTACTAGTGGAGTAGCTCAAACATAGCAGAACTCTAAGGCCCTGTGTCTACCAGCCTAGCTCTAAGTCTCTACTAGTGGAGTAGCTCAAACATGGCAGAACTCTAAGGCCCTGTGTCTACCAGCCTAGCTCTAAGTCTCTACTAGTGGAGTAGCTCAAACATGGCAGAACTCTAAGGCCCTATGTCTACCAGCCAAGCTCTAAGTCTCTACTAGTGGAGTAGCTCAAACTGCCTACGGTCGGCCCTGTGTCTACCAGCCAAGCTCTAAGTCTCTACTAGTGGAGTAGCTCAAACATGGCAGAACTCTAAGGCCCTATGTCTACCAGCCAAGCTCTAAGTCTCTACTAGTGGAGTAGCTCAAACAGCCTACGGTCGGCCCTGTGTCTACCAGCCTAGCTCTAAGTCTCTACTAGTGGAGTAGCTCAAACATGGCAGAACTCTAAGGCCCTATGTCTACCAGCCAAGCTCAAGTCTCTACTAGTGGAGTAGCTCAAACTGCCTACGGTCGGCCCTGTGTCTACCAGCCTAGCTCTAAGTCTCTACTAGTGGAGTAGCTCAAACATGGCAGAACTCTAAGGCCCTATGTCTACCAGCCAAGCTCTAAGTCTCTACTAGTGGAGTAGCTCAAACTGCCTACGGTCGGCGCTGTGTCTACCAGCCAAGCTCTAAGTCTCTACTAGTGGAGTAGCTCAAACTGCCTACGGTCGGCCCTGTGTCTACCAGCCAAGCTCTAAGTCTCTACTAGTGGAGTAGCTCAAACTGCCTACGGTCGGCCCTGTGTCTACCAGCCAAGCTCTAAGTCTCTACTAGTGGAGTAGCTCAAACATGGAAGAACTCTATGGCCCTATGTCTACCAGCCTAGCTCTAAGTCTCCACTAGTGGAGTAGCTCAAACTGCCTACGGTCGGCCCTATGTCTACCAGCCTAGCTCTAAGTCTCCACTAGTGGAGTAGCTCAAACATGGAATAACTCTAAGGCCCTATGTCTACCAGCCAAGCTCTAAGTCTCTACTAGTGGAGTAGCTCAAACTGCCTACGGTCGGCCCTGTGTCTACCAGCCTAGCTCTAAGTCTCTACTAGTGGAGTAGCTCAAACATGGCAGAACTCTAAGGCCCTATGTCTACCAGCCAAGCTCTAAGTCTCTACTAGTGGAGTAGCTCAAACTGCCTACGGTCGGCCCTGTGTCTACCAGCCAAGCTCTAAGTCTCTACTAGTGGAGTAGCTCAAACTGCCTACGGTCGGCCCTGTGTCTACCAGCCTAGCTCTAAGTCTCTACTAGTGGAGTAGCTCAAACATGGCAGAACTCTAAGGCCCTATGTCTACCAGCCAAGCTCAAGTCTCTACTAGTGGAATAGCTCAAACTGCCTACGGTCGGCCCTGTGTCTACCAGCCTAGCTCTAAGTCTCTACTAGTGGAGTAGCTCAAACATGGCAGAACTCTAAGGCCCTATGTCTACCAGCCAAGCTCTAAGTCTCTACTAGTGGAGTAGCTCAAACTGCCTACGGTCGGCCCTGTGTCTACCAGCCTAGCTCTAAGTCTCTACTAGTGGAGTAGCTCAAACATGGCAGAACTCTAAGGCCCTATGTCTACCAGCCAAGCTCAAGTCTCTACTAGTGGAATAGCTCAAACTGCCTACGGTCGGCCCTGTGTCTACCAGCCTAGCTCTAAGTCTCTACTAGTGGAGTAGCTCAAACATGGCAGAACTCTAAGGCCCTATGTCTACTAGCCAAGCTCTAAGTCTCTACTAGTGGAGTAGCTCAAACTGCCTACGGTCGGCCCTGTGTCTACCAGCCTAGCTCTAAGTCTCTACTAGTGGAGTAGCTCAAACATGGCAGAACTCTAAGGCCCTATGTCTACCAGCCAAGCTCTAAGTCTCTACTAGTGGAGTAGCTCAAACTGCCTACGGTCGGCCCTGTGTCTACCAGCCTAGCTCTAAGTCTCTACTAGTGGAGTAGCTCAAACATGGCAGAACTCTAAGGCCCTCTACCAGCCTAGTTCTAAGTCTCTACTAGTGGAGTAGGTCAAACATAGCAGAACTCTAAGGCCCTGTGTCTACCATCCTAGCTCTAAGTCTCTACTAGTGGAGTAGCTCAAACATAGCAGAACTCTAAGGCCCTGTGTCTACCAGCCTAGCTCTATGTCTCTACTAGTGGAGTAGCTCAAACATAGCAGAACTCTAAGGCCCTATGTCTACCAGCCTAGCTCTAAGTCTCTACTAGTGGAGTAGCTCAAACATGGCAGAACTCTAAGGCCCTGTGTCTACCAGCCTAGCTCTAAGTCTCTACTAGTGAAGTAGCTAAAAACATAGCAGAACTCTAAGGCCCTGTGTCTACCAGCCTAGCTCTAAGTCTCTACTAGTGGAGTAGCTCAAACATAGCAGAACTCTAAGGTCCTGTGTCTACCAGCCTAGCTCTAAGTCTCTACTAGTGGAGTAGCTCAAACATGGCAGAACTCTAAGGCCCTGTGTCTACCAGCCTAGCTCTAAGTCTCTACTAGTGGAGTAGCTCAAACATGGCAGAACTCTAAGGCCCTATGTCTACCAGCCAAGCTCTAAGTCTCTACTAGTGGAGTAGCTCAAACTGCCTACGGTCGGCCCTGTGTCTACCAGCCTAGCTCTAAGTCTCTACTAGTGGAGTAGCTCAAACATGGCAGAACTCTAAGGCCCTATGTCTACCAGCCAAGCTCTAAGTCTCTACTAGTGGAGTAGCTCAAACTGCCTACGGTCGGCCCTGTGTCTACCAGCCTAGCTCTAAGTCTCTACTAGTGGAGTAGCTCAAACATGGCAGAACTCTAAGGCCCTATGTCTACCAGCCAAGCTCAAGTCTCTACTAGTGGAGTAGCTCAAACTGCCTACGGTCGGCCCTGTGTCTACCAGCCTAGCTCTAAGTCTCTACTAGTGGAGTAGCTCAAACATGGCAGAACTCTAAGGCTCTATGTCTACTAGCCAAGCTCTAAGTCTCTACTAGTGGAGTAGCTCAAACTGCCTACGGTCGGCCCTGTGTCTACCAGCCTAGCTCTAAGTCTCTACTAGTGGAGTAGCTCAAACATGGCAGAACTCTAAGGCCCTATGTCTACCAGCCAAGCTCTAAGTCTCTACTAGTGGAGTAGCTCAAACTGCCTACGGTCGGCCCTGTGTCTACCAGCCTAGCTCTAAGTCTCTACTAGTGGAGTAGCTCAAACATGGAAGAACTCTATGGCCCATGTCTACCAGCCTAGCTCTAAGTCTCAAATAGTGGAGTAGCTCAAACATGGCAGAACTCTAAGGCCCTATGTCTACCAGCCAAGCTCTAAGTCTCTACTAGTGGAGTAGCTCAAACTGCCTACGGTCGGCCCTGTGTCTACCAGCCAAGCTCTAAGTCTCTACTAGTGGAGTAGCTCAAACTGCCTACGGTCGGCCCTGTGTCTACCAGCCAAGCTCTAAGTCTCTACTAGTGGAGTAGCTCAAACATGGAAGAACTCTATGGCCCTATGTCTACCAGCCTAGCTCTAAGTCTCCACTAGTGGAGTAGCTCAAACTGCCTACGGTCGGCCCTATGTCTACCAGCCTAGCTCTAAGTCTCCACTAGTGGAGTAGCTCAAACATGGAATAACTCTAAGGCCCTATGTCTACCAGCCAAGCTCTAAGTCTCTACTAGTGGAGTAGCTCAAACTGCCTACGGTCGGCCCTGTGTCTACCAGCCTAGCTCTAAGTCTCTACTAGTGGAGTAGCTCAAACATGGAATAACTCTATGGCCCTATGTCTACCAGCCTAGCTCTAAGTGTCTACTAGTGGAGTAGCTCAAACATGGAAGAACTCTATGGCCCTATGTCTACCAGCCTAGCTCTAAGTCTCTACTAGTGGAGTAGCTCAAACATAGCAGAACTCTAAGGCCCTATGTCTACCAGCCAAGCTCTAAGTCTCTACTAGTGGAGTAGCTCAAACTGCCTACGGTCGGCCCTGTGTCTACCAGCCTAGCTCTAAGTCTCTACTAGTGGAGTAGCTCAAACATGGCAGAACTCTAAGGCCCTCTACCAGCCTAGTTCTAAGTCTCTACTAGTGGAGTAGGTCAAACATAGCAGAACTCTAAGGCCCTGTGTCTACCATCCTAGCTCTAAGTCTCTACTAGTGGAGTAGCTCAAACATAGCAGAACTCTAAGGCCCTGTGTCTACCAGCCTAGCTCTATGTCTCTACTAGTGGAGTAGCTCAAACATAGCAGAACTCTAAGGCCCTATGTCTACCAGCCTAGCTCTAAGTCTCTACTAGTGGAGTAGCTCAAACATGGCAGAACTCTAAGGCCCTGTGTCTACCAGCCTAGCTCTAAGTCTCTACTAGTGAAGTAGCTAAAAACATAGCAGAACTCTAAGGCCCTGTGTCTACCAGCCTAGCTCTAAGTCTCTACTAGTGGAGTAGCTCAAACATAGCAGAACTCTAAGGCCCTGTGTCTACCAGCCTAGCTCTAAGTCTCTACTAGTGGAGTAGCTCAAACTGCCTACGGTCGGCCCTGTGTCTACCAGCCTAGCTCTAAGTCTCTACTAGTGGAGTAGCTCAAACATGGCAGAACTCTAAGGCCCTATGTCTACCAGCCAAGCTCAAGTCTCTACTAGTGGAGTAGCTCAAACTGCCTACGGTCGGCCCTGTGTCTACCAGCCTAGCTCTAAGTCTCTACTAGTGGAGTAGCTCAAACATGGCAGAACTCTAAGGCTCTATGTCTACTAGCCAAGCTCTAAGTCTCTACTAGTGGAGTAGCTCAAACTGCCTACGGTCGGCCCTGTGTCTACCAGCCTAGCTCTAAGTCTCTACTAGTGGAGTAGCTCAAACATGGCAGAACTCTAAGGCCCTATGTCTACCAGCCAAGCTCTAAGTCTCTACTAGTGGAGTAGCTCAAACTGCCTACGGTCGGCCCTGTGTCTACCAGCCTAGCTCTAAGTCTCTACTAGTGGAGTAGCTCAAACATGGAAGAACTCTATGGCCCATGTCTACCAGCCTAGCTCTAAGTCTCAAATAGTGGAGTAGCTCAAACATGGCAGAACTCTAAGGCCCTATGTCTACCAGCCAAGCTCTAAGTCTCTACTAGTGGAGTAGCTCAAACTGCCTACGGTCGGCCCTGTGTCTACCAGCCAAGCTCTAAGTCTCTACTAGTGGAGTAGCTCAAACTGCCTACGGTCGGCCCTGTGTCTACCAGCCAAGCTCTAAGTCTCTACTAGTGGAGTAGCTCAAACATGGAAGAACTCTATGGCCCTATGTCTACCAGCCTAGCTCTAAGTCTCCACTAGTGGAGTAGCTCAAACTGCCTACGGTCGGCCCTATGTCTACCAGCCTAGCTCTAAGTCTCCACTAGTGGAGTAGCTCAAACATGGCAGAACTCTAAGGCCCTGTGTCTACCAGCCTAGCTCTAAGTCTCTACTAGTGGAGTAGCTCAAACATGGCAGAACTCTAAGGCCCTATGTCTACCAGCCAAGCTCTAAGTCTCTACTAGTGAAGTAGCTCAAAGTGCCTACGGTCGGCCCTGTGTCTACCAGCCTAGCTCTAAGTCTCTACTAGTGGAGTAGCTCAAACATGGCAGAACTCTAAGGCCCTATGTCTACCAGCCAAGCTCTAAGTCTCTACTAGTGGAGTAGCTCAAACTGCCTACGGTCGGCCCTGTGTCTACCAGCCTAGCTCTAAGTCTCTACTAGTGGAGTAGCTCAAACATGGCAGAACTCTAAGGCCCTATGTCTACCAGCCAAGCTCAAGTCTCTACTAGTGGAGTAGCTCAAACTGCCTACGGTCGGCCCTGTGTCTACCAGCCTAGCTCTAAGTCTCTACTAGTGGAGTAGCTCAAACATGGCAGAACTCTAAGGCCCTATGTCTACTAGCCAAGCTCTAAGTCTCTACTAGTGGAGTAGCTCAAACTGCCTACGGTCGGCCCTGTGTCTACCAGCCTAGCTCTAAGTCTCTACTAGTGGAGTAGCTCAAACATGGCAGAACTCTAAGGCCCTATGTCTACCAGCCAAGCTCTAAGTCTCTACTAGTGGAGTAGCTCAAACTGCCTACGGTCGGCCCTGTGTCTACCAGCCTAGCTCTAAGTCTCTACTAGTGGAGTAGCTCAAACATGGAAGAACTCTATGGCCCATGTCTACCAGCCTAGCTCTAAGTCTCAAATAGTGGAGTAGCTCAAACATGGCAGAACTCTAAGGCCCTATGTCTACCAGCCAAGCTCTAAGTCTCTACTAGTGGAGTAGCTCAAACTGCCTACGGTCGGCACTGTGTCTACCAGCCAAGCTCTAAGTCTCTACTAGTGGAGTAGCTCAAACTGCCTACGGTCGGCCCTGTGTCTACCAGCCAAGCTCTAAGTCTCTACTAGTGGAGTAGCTCAAACTGCCTACGGTCGGCCCTGTGTCTACCAGCCAAGCTCTAAGTCTCTACTAGTGGAGTAGCTCAAACATGGAAGAACTCTATGGCCCTATGTCTACCAGCCTAGCTCTAAGTCTCCACTAGTGGAGTAGCTCAAACTGCCTACGGTCGGCCCTATGTCTACCAGCCTAGCTCTAAGTCTCCACTAGTGGAGTAGCTCAAACATGGAATAACTCTAAGGCCCTATGTCTACCAGCCAAGCTCTAAGTCTCTACTAGTGGAGTAGCTCAAACTGCCTACGGTCGGCCCTGTGTCTACCAGCCTAGCTCTAAGTCTCTACTAGTGGAGTAGCTCAAACATGGAATAACTCTATGGCCCTATGTCTACCAGCCTAGCTCTAAGTGTCTACTAGTGGAGTAGCTCAAACATGGAAGAACTCTATGGCCCTATGTCTACCAGCCTAGCTCTAAGTCTCTACTAGTGGAGTAGCTCAAAAATAGCAGAACTCTAAGGCCCTATGTCTACCAGCCAAGCTCTAAGTCTCTACTAGTGGAGTAGCTCAAACTGCCTACGGTCGGCCCTGTGTCTACCAGCCTAGCTCTAAGTCTCTACTAGTGGAGTAGCTCAAACATGGCAGAACTCTAAGGCCCTGTGTCTACCTTCCTAGCTCTAAGTCTCTACTAGTGGAGTAGCTCAAACATAGCAGAACTCTAAGGCCCTGTGTCTACCAGCCTAGCTCTATGTCTCTACTAGTGGAGTAGCTCAAACATAGCAGAACTCTAAGGCCCTATGTCTACCAGCCTAGCTCTAAGTCTCTACTAGTGGAGTAGCTCAAACATGGCAGAACTCTAAGGCCCTGTGTCTACCAGCCTAGCTCTAAGTCTCTACTAGTGAAGTAGCTAAAAACATAGCAGAACTCTAAGGCCCTGTGTCTACCAGCCTAGCTCTAAGTCTCTACTAGTGGAGTAGCTCAAACATAGCAGAACTCTAAGGCCCTGTGTCTACCAGCCTAGCTCTAAGTCTCTACTAGTGGAGTAGCTCAAACATGGCAGAACTCTAAGGCCCTGTGTCTACCAGCCTAGCTCTAAGTCTCTACTAGTGGAGTAGCTCAAACATGGCAGAACTCTAAGGCCCTATGTCTACCAGCCAAGCTCTAAGTCTCTACTAGTGGAGTAGCTCAAACTGCCTACGGTCGGCCCTGTGTCTACCAGCCTAGCTCTAAGTCTCTACTAGTGGAGTAGCTCAAACATGGCAGAACTCTAAGGCCCTATGTCTACCAGCCAAGCTCTAAGTCTCTACTAGTGGAGTAGCTCAAACTGCCTACGGTCGGCCCTGTGTCTACCAGCCTAGCTCTAAGTCTCTACTAGTGGAGTAGCTCAAACATGGCAGAACTCTAAGGCCCTATGTCTACCAGCCAAGCTCAAGTCTCTACTAGTGGAGTAGCTCAAACTGCCTACGGTCGGCCCTGTGTCTACCAGCCTAGCTCTAAGTCTCTACTAGTGGAGTAGCTCAAACATGGCAGAACTCTAAGGCTCTATGTCTACTAGCCAAGCTCTAAGTCTCTACTAGTGGAGTAGCTCAAACTGCCTACGGTCGGCCCTGTGTCTACCAGCCTAGCTCTAAGTCTCTACTAGTGGAGTAGCTCAAACATGGCAGAACTCTAAGGCCCTATGTCTACCAGCCAAGCTCTAAGTCTCTACTAGTGGAGTAGCTCAAACTGCCTACGGTCGGCCCTGTGTCTACCAGCCTAGCTCTAAGTCTCTACTAGTGGAGTAGCTCAAACATGGAAGAATTCTATGGCCCATGTCTACCAGCCTAGCTCTAAGTCTCAAATAGTGGAGTAGCTCAAACATGGCAGAACTCTAAGGCCCTATGTCTACCAGCCAAGCTCTAAGTCTCTACTAGTGGAGTAGCTCAAACTGCCTACGGTCGGCCCTATGTCTACCAGCCAAGCTCTAAGTCTCTACTAGTGGAGTAGCTCAAACTGCCTACGGTCGGCCCTGTGTCTACCAGCCTAGCTCTAAGTCTCTACTAGTGGAGTAGCTCAAACATGGAATAACTCTATGGCCCTATGTCTACCAGCCTAGCTCTAAGTGTCTACTAGTGGAGTAGCTCAAACATGGAAGAACTCTATGGCCCTATGTCTACCAGCCTAGCTCTAAGTCTCTACTAGTGGAGTAGCTCAAACATAGCAGAACTCTAAGGCCCTATGTCTACCAGCCAAGCTCTAAGTCTCTACTAGTGGAGTAGCTCAAACTGCCTACGGTCGGCCCTGTGTCTACCAGCCTAGCTCTAAGTCTCTACTAGTGGAGTAGCTCAAACATGGCAGAACTCTAAGGCCCTCTACCAGCCTAGTTCTAAGTCTCTACTAGTGGAGTAGGTCAAACATAGCAGAACTCTAAGGCCCTGTGTCTACCATCCTAGCTCTAAGTCTCTACTAGTGGAGTAGCTCAAACATAGCAGAACTCTAAGGCCCTGTGTCTACCAGCCTAGCTCTATGTCTCTACTAGTGGAGTAGCTCAAACATAGCAGAACTCTAAGGCCCTATGTCTACCAGCCTAGCTCTAAGTCTCTACTAGTGGAGTAGCTCAAACATGGCAGAACTCTAAGGCCCTGTGTCTACCAGCCTAGCTCTAAGTCTCTACTAGTGAAGTAGCTAAAAACATAGCAGAACTCTAAGGCCCTGTGTCTACCAGCCTAGCTCTAAGTCTCTACTAGTGGAGTAGCTCAAACATGGCAGAACTCTAAGGCCCTGTGTCTACCAGCCTAGCTCTAAGTCTCTACTAGTGGAGTAGCTCAAACATGGCAGAACTCTAAGGCCCTATGTCTACCAGCCAAGCTCTAAGTGTCTACTAGTGGAGTAGCTCAAACATGGAAGAACTCTATGGCCCTATGTCTACCAGCCTAGCTCTAAGTCTCTACTAGTGGAGTAGCTCAAACATAGCAGAACTCTAAGGCCCTATGTCTACCAGCCAAGCTCTAAGTCTCTACTAGTGGAGTAGCTCAAACTGCCTACGGTCGGCCCTGTGTCTACCAGCCTAGCTCTAAGTCTCTACTAGTGGAGTAGCTCAAACATGGCAGAACTCTAAGGCCCTCTACCAGCCTAGTTCTAAGTCTCTACTAGTGGAGTAGGTCAAACATAGCAGAACTCTAAGGCCCTGTGTCTACCATCCTAGCTCTAAGTCTCTACTAGTGGAGTAGCTCAAACATGGCAGAACTCTAAGGCCCTGTGTCTACCAGCCTAGCTCTATGTCTCTACTAGTGGTTTAGCTCAAACATAGCAGAACTCTAAGGCCCTATGTCTACCAGCCTAGCTCTAAGTCTCTACTAGTGGAGTAGCTCAAACATGGCAGAACTCTAAGGCCCTGTGTCTACCAGCCTAGCTCTAAGTCTCTACTAGTGAAGTAGCTAAAAACATAGCAGAACTCTAAGGCCCTGTGTCTACCAGCCTAGCTCTAAGTCTCTACTAGTGGAGTAGCTCAAACATGGCAGAACTCTAAGGCCCTATGTCTACCAGCCAAGCTCTAAGTCTCTACTAGTGGAGTAGCTCAAACTGCCTACGGTCGGCCCTGTGTCTACCAGCCTAGCTCTAAGTCTCTACTAGTGGAGTAGCTCAAACATGGCAGAACTCTAAGGCCCTATGTCTACCAGCCAAGCTCTAAGTCTCTACTAGTGGAGTAGCTCAAACTGCCTACGGTCGGCCCTGTGTCTACCAGCCTAGCTCTAAGTCTCTACTAGTGGAGTAGCTCAAACATGGCAGAACTCTAAGGCCCTATGTCTACCAGCCAAGCTCAAGTCTCTACTAGTGGAGTAGCTCAAACTGCCTACGGTCGGCCCTGTGTCTACCAGCCTAGCTCTAAGTCTCTACTAGTGGAGTAGCTCAAACATGGCAGAACTCTAAGGCCCTATGTCTACTAGCCAAGCTCTAAGTCTCTACTAGTGGAGTAGCTCAAACTGCCTACGGTCGGCCCTGTGTCTACCAGCCTAGCTCTAAGTCTCTACTAGTGGAGTAGCTCAAACATGGCAGAACTCTAAGGCCCTATGTCTACCAGCCAAGCTCTAAGTCTCTACTAGTGGAGTAGCTCAAACTGCCTACGGTCGGCCCTGTGTCTACCAGCCTAGCTCTAAGTCTCTACTAGTGGAGTAGCTCAAACTGCCTACGGTCGGCCCTGTGTCTACCAGCCTAGCTCTAAGTCTCTACTAGTGGAGTAGCTCAAACATGGCAGAACTCTAAGGCCCTATGTCTACCAGCCAAGCTCTAAGTCTCTACTAGTGGAGTAGCTCAAACTGCCTACGGTCGGCCCTGTGTCTACCAGCCTAGCTCTAAGTCTCTACTAGTGGAGTAGCTCAAACTGCCTACGGTCGGCCCTGTGTCTACCAGCCAAGCTCTAAGTCTCTACTAGTGGAGTAGCTCAAACTGCCTACGGTCGGCCCTGTGTCTACCAGCCAAGCTCTAAGTCTCTACTAGTGGAGTAGCTCAAACATGGAAGAACTCTATGGCCCTATGTCTACCAGCCTAGCTCTAAGTCTCCACTAGTGGAGTAGCTCAAACTGCCTACGGTCGGCCCTATGTCTACCAGCCTAGCTCTAAGTCTCCACTAGTGGAGTAGCTCAAACATGGAATAACTCTAAGGCCCTATGTCTACCAGCCAAGCTCTAAGTCTCTACTAGTGGAGTAGCTCAAACTGCCTACGGTCGGCCCTGTGTCTACCAGCCTAGCTCTAAGTCTCTACTAGTGGAGTAGCTCAAACATGGAATAACTCTATGGCCCTATGTCTACCAGCCTAGCTCTAAGTGTCTACTAGTGGAGTAGCTCAAACATGGAAGAACTCTATGGCCCTATGTCTACCAGCCTAGCTCTAAGTCTCTACTAGTGGAGTAGCTCAAAAATAGCAGAACTCTAAGGCCCTATGTCTACCAGCCAAGCTCTAAGTCTCTACTAGTGGAGTAGCTCAAACTGCCTACGGTCGGCCCTGTGTCTACCAGCCTAGCTCTAAGTCTCTACTAGTGGAGTAGCTCAAACATGGCAGAACTCTAAGGCCCTGTGTCTACCATCCTAGCTCTAAGTCTCTACTAGTGGAGTAGCTCAAACATAGCAGAACTCTAAGGCCCTGTGTCTACCAGCCTAGCTCTAAGTCTCAAATAGTGGAGTAGCTCAAACATGGCAGAACTCTAAGGCCCTATGTCTACCAGCCTAGCTCTATGTCTCTACTAGTGGAGTAGCTCAAACATAGCAGAACTCTAAGGCCCTATGTCTACCAGCCTAGCTCTAAGTCTCTACTAGTGGAGTAGCTCAAACATGGCAGAACTCTAAGGCCCTGTGTCTACCAGCCTAGCTCTAAGTCTCTACTAGTGAAGTAGCTAAAAACATAGCAGAACTCTAAGGCCCTGTGTCTACCAGCCTAGCTCTAAGTCTCTACTAGTGGAGTAGCTCAAACATGGCAGAACTCTAAGGCCCTGTGTCTACCAGCCTAGCTCTAAGTCTCTACTAGTGGAGTAGCTCAAACATGGCAGAACTCTAAGGCCCTATGTCTACCAGCCAAGCTCTAAGTCTCTACTAGTGGAGTAGCTCAAACTGCCTACGGTCGGCCCTGTGTCTACCAGCCTAGCTCTAAGTCTCTACTAGTGGAGTAGCTCAAACATGGCAGAACTCTAAGGCCCTATGTCTACTAGCCAAGCTCTAAGTCTCTACTAGTGGAGTAGCTCAAACTGCCTACGGTCGGCCCTGTGTCTACCAGCCTAGCTCTAAGTCTCTACTAGTGGAGTAGCTCAAACATGGCAGAACTCTAAGGCCCTATGTCTACCAGCCAAGCTCTAAGTCTCTACTAGTGGAGTAGCTCAAACTGCCTACGGTCGGCCCTGTGTCTACCAGCCTAGCTCTAAGTCTCTACTAGTGGAGTAGCTCAAACATGGAAGAACTCTATGGCCCATGTCTACCAGCCTAGCTCTAAGTCTCAAATAGTGGAGTAGCTCAAACATGGCAGAACTCTAAGGCCCTATGTCTACCAGCCAAGCTCTAAGTCTCTACTAGTGGAGTAGCTCAAACTGCCTACGGTCGGCCCTGTGTCTACCAGCCAAGCTCTAAGTCTCTACTAGTGGAGTAGCTCAAACTGCCTACGGTCGGCCCTGTGTCTACCAGCCAAGCTCTAAGTCTCTACTAGTGGAGTAGCTCAAACTGCCTACGGTCGGCCCTGTGTCTACCAGCCAAGCTCTAAGTCTCTACTAGTGGAGTAGCTCAAACATGGAAGAACTCTATGGCCCTATGTCTACCAGCCTAGCTCTAAGTCTCCACTAGTGGAGTAGCTCAAACTGCCTACGGTCGGCCCTATGTCTACCAGCCTAGCTCTAAGTCTCCACTAGTGGAGTAGCTCAAACATGGAATAACTCTAAGGCCCTATGTCTACCAGCCAAGCTCTAAGTCTCTACTAGTGGAGTAGCTCAAACTGCCTACGGTCGGCCCTGTGTCTACCAGCCTAGCTCTAAGTCTCTACTAGTGGAGTAGCTCAAACATGGAATAACTCTATGGCCCTATGTCTACCAGCCTAGCTCTAAGTGTCTACTAGTGGAGTAGCTCAAACATGGAAGAACTCTATGGCCCTATGTCTACCAGCCTAGCTCTAAGTCTCTACTAGTGGAGTAGCTCAAACATAGCAGAACTCTAAGGCCCTATGTCTACCAGCCAAGCTCTAAGTCTCTACTAGTGGAGTAGCTCAAACTGCCTACGGTCGGCCCTATGTCTACCAGCCAAGCTCTAAGTCTCTACTAGTGAAGTAGCTCAAACTGCCTACGGTCGGCCCTGTGCTCCTATTAACAAGCTTATATTGAGTGAAGGGAAGGGCACAGTTCTAATGAGCCATATCTCAATATTGTAATATCTCCATCTTTTCTATATAAAACAACATCAATTAATTACCACTAAATAATTAGCTAATTTTTTTTTCTAAATTGATTCACGTATTGCCATCGACAAGAAATAATCGAGCGACATTTCAACTTGATCCAAGGTAGTCAGGTGGAAAAAAAGAGTGTAAACGAATCTACCCAGACAGACAGATAGACAGACGGTTTGAGTGAGCTAATATAAGGTTTGCAAAAAGAAAAAAAAAAAAGAGAATATGTCCGTAACTTAAGGTAGCGCCTAGATATTCGCCAACCTCATGTGCATCTCTTGATCGCTTCTCAGATTTCAACAGTTACAAAAGTACAACTTATTTTTACTTGAATAAATGTTTTGTTTTTCTACAAAACAAGGGAAGAAATGTTAAGAATACACTTCGCAGGTACCTTGGTCCTTGTTGCTTACAGACGTCTTCGGTCTCCCACCAACATTTTCAAAACAGGATAAGAAATGTGTGGGGACATGAAAGAAAAACAATTTTGGTGTAAAAATTCACATAAAAAATAAGTTATCTCGGGCAAACAAAATCTCGAGTTCATCCCAAATGCAATTACCATGTAAACATCAACTAAGAAACTGCCAGAAAGAAGAAAATCTTTGCTTTGTTCTAAAACATGTCAGAAAAATAGGAAGTACCAAACTCAATACATTAACATTTATGCACATCTTAAATTAAAACTTACATTTTGGTCTCAACTACATAGACTAACAGATTTTAATACGTGGAGTGTCTAGGCAGGATTTTTGTGGAGGGCCCAGCCTCTTCAAGCTTCAGTGTACTAATGCTAAACGTCTGAATGTCCTCCTTTTGGGGTAGTGTACTCGGTCCAGCAAACTGGACTTTTACTCTGTTGTTTACCAATTTATAAAACCATAGAAATAATCATATCTTCTAGAAGTTCACTTAGAGTAGAAAGATGAGCCATTGTGTTGTGACAACCTTCTTGAGGTTCTACAAAGCTGTTTCAAAGAAGCCTGTTACTCAGAGCTCATCAAGAGATTTAGTTTAGTTTGTGTATTTTCGGGCTGTATGAAGACAAGCGTTTTCATTGGTCAACACGCTTGGTGTACAAGAGACAGACTTTTGCTTGATTCAATGACAAACATTCTTCTCATATACAAATTGAAAAAAAAAAGTTGAACTACATCGAAGAGCATACGATTCACTGTAATGCTACAAAATGTGTGAGTGTACTTTTCTCGCGTTGTCTTCCTTTTCAAGACATTGTATCTCTTTTTTTCTTTTGTCCTTCACGTGTTGGTGGTCACCCGACTAGAAATACTTCTAATAGATGTATCACTCGATCTAAAAGTACGCCATATTTGTGGAGAAAGAAGCTAACTAACTACTCGTGCATTTATTCTCATTTCTTTATATTTCATTTACATATTTAAAACGATACCGGTATATTTTTGATGAGGTCCTCTTTAAGAGTGAAGACCCAGGTCAGACTATTGCACTGTCGTTAATCCGGCCCGGTATCTTATCTTATAACATACAGACGTGACTTCAAAGAAGATGATTCCAAGTCCATGTTTGTATTGTCACGGTCTCCTAGGTTACTCACATAGCCTGCCACTGGAGGAGAAGGAAGGGAGGAGAGAGAGAGAGTAGGGAGGGAGTGGGAGAGAGGGCGATGTAACCCAAACTTTAGGGGCTAGAACAAAAAACATTCATAGAACAGGATGATCTAAATGTATAGAAAGAAAGCAGATACAATATTTAAGTTATGCATTTCTTTATTCAAGCAATAGAAACAAAGAGTCAATTAAGAAATCCAAATGTAACACAGCAACACTTCCTGACCCGATTACATGACTATTGATAACAGACTTAACTCTTTTTCGGGCAGGGCCGGCCCTTAGGCAGATTGCTCCAATTGGGCCCCGCGCCTGTCAGGGCCCTGCATTTTACATTAAGCATATCACCATCAGTCATGGCACTTGCCGCGGGCTTTTAAAGATGTAAGATCTAAAGGGTTAACATATTTAGTGTAGGCCTATAGTATGATTGACGTAACTTTAACCCACAGGTACCTATTGCGATGGAGTTGCTTCCTGTGCATGACTTATAATAATTGTTGATGTCATGATCTAATTAATAGTAATAATTGTTATTGTAAAAAAAAAAATTAGAAGAGGGGCCTCGCAAGCATCCATTAAATTGTGCCCGCAATTCTTAAGGCCGGCCCTGTTTGTGGGATAGGACCACACAGACGTTTTTTGGTGAAATTTACAACAGACCATTAGTATAGTTATTGGTTGTCCTCTCTGCCTTGGCGTGCATAGATAATTTTCTTTGCTGTATTGTTTTTAAATATATTTAAGATGACAAGTCTTAGAGTTCTAGCTATGTAAAACATTGCTTAAACTAACCCAGCAAAATAAGGGGAGGCAACACATATTTCATTTTTTAAATTTGATTTGTACAAAAGCCAATTAATCAATAACAAATAAATAATTTGATCGTATTTCTAAAAGCATCAAGAAATGGACGGTTTCAAAGCTAATAATATAATAAAAATAACTACACATAACACAAAGATTTTCATCTGTAGATTATAAAAATCCATAATTAAAACAATGGTTGCAACATAGATAAATCTATTAATTAACATTAAGTATTTTTGTAGTACAAAAAGAATAGAACTAAAATATTAAATCATAATAAAAATCTACTGTAGTGGGCGTGACGTGTATGCACTACGCAAGACAGCAGGGTTTCTGTCCAGGGCTTTTGCAAGAGAGGATTTAAGCCTCTCGAGCCCTCACTCAAATGGAGTTTGATGATGATGAATGTAGTGGTTACTTAAATAGGTTTTAGTGGCAAAACTGATGCAGACTATCTGGCGTTTCTGGGAGAGCTAACATCACCCATGGAGCAGCTGTGATCTTTTTATCATGGTGCAGCAACAAACAAAAGGATAGACATGGAAATGGTTTCAGCTCTGGGATAAGTTCCAAAAAAAACAACACAGTCTGGGTGCATAAAAAGTGTCCAAACTGGCCTCCACACTAGGTCTGAACAAGCTTTTATAGGCTAGTGCAGGAAAAGATTGTCCTGTCTGCACAGTAGCAAGGTTTTTAGAGAGGAAGAGAGGACTTGAGCCTGTAAGGCCTCACTCTCATGGAGTACAATGAAGAGGATGAAAAGAAACTCCAGCATACAGTGTAGGCTGTTTGTTGACTTCTGTGGTAGGCTGTTTGTTTACTTCTGTGGTAGGCTGTTTGTTGACTTCTGTGGTAGGCTGTTTGTTTACTTCTGTGGTAGGCTGTTTGTTGACTTCTGTGGTAGGCTGTTTGTTGACTTCTGTGGTAGGCTATTTGTTGACTTCTTTCTAACTAATTATTTATTGATTAATGAACAAAATAAAGTGCCTTCAAAATAAATGTTGACTAGCAAACTTCTTTAAGAAACTCTCTAACACTGAAAGAAAATTTTCAAAAGCTCACATGCTATCATGCATACAGAAAATATCATACATACATACATTTCTTATAGCCTCATTCAACAAGTCTTGATCTCAATTTTTTAACAAATGTTTCAACTTGTTTCAATTTTTTTTATGTCTCAGACTTTCCTTACTAAATGAAGATTATTTTCAAACCCAGGAACATTGAAGTGACAGTTCAAGCACAAATTTCACAACCAGGTAGTCATAAATAGAAAAATTTAAAATTAAAAACTTTTTTCAATCACAGTTTGTCAAATTTGTATACATCTAGAAAATTAATGCAAAAAACGAAAATGGGAATAAAAATATCTTCTCTAGAATTACTAGCAAAGTGTAGATAAAATGTATATATTTATTCTCATTTACTTATTAATCTCTGAATTAAACATTTTATCTTGCAAAGCTATTTTGTTTAAAATCATGTTCAAACTAATAGTGGATAATTTCAAACTAAATATCAAATTAAAGCCGTGACAGAAACCTACTAAACAAGAATCAATATGCACATTGCAAGGAGAACACTACATAGAGATAAGGACTATCTGTTTAAAAAAATCTTTTTACAAAGACATACATTTGAATAGTACTTTTATTATATATATATATATATATATATATATCAAACTAGAAGGACACGTGGATCCTTTATTAACATTGAACTTTCTTCTTTGGAGATCATTTCCTTACAATCAATATTATTTCAAATTTAAACTTTTTAAATATCTATACTAAATTATGATGTATGAAATCAAAGAATAGATTTCAAGTGATATATGAAATTAAAGAATTACTTCAGATCTTATTATCCAACAACATAAAGAGAAATACATATAAATAGAGTTGATTTGATCAACCTTATCTTCATAGATAGATCTATGCAATCAAAGGTGTAGTTCCTGCCAGGAAGTAGTCAACAATCCTATTCAATGACAGCTATGCCTACTTGGGGCAAAAAGAACAACAAAACTGGTATATTAAACCTAACTGGCAAGTGGTGGTAGTTTGCCTCTGTGGTTTCTTCTAGCTGCACTCTCCAATTCTTCTGGTATGTCATCATCTTCAGGCAGGTGTGTTGGTGGCAGTGGAGCCTGGTCAATGCTTACCAGTTTTCTTGGGTGTATTTCTGACAAAGAATGACTGGACTCAGATTCCCTTATTTCATTTTCTGAAATTGAATCAATCATACAACTATTTCATTTCAAACAAGTTTCACCAACATTTAGATAAAAAAAAACAATGTGAAGGTTAGTGGTGAAACAAGGAATGATGTACATATCTAATACATATAATAAGTGAACTAGAATATTTTATTGCTTTTGAAAATGTTGAATTAAATTTGACAAAATAAAGGCAAGTCCCAAAGTGTGGCATATGGGCAGTTTTTTATTGGGTATGGTCACTACTTAATCCTCAAACAAGGAAATCCTATGCCGAACTGGGAGTCGAACACTTAGTGAGGTTGTGACTGAGCGTCGCATGAGGTTTGCGGGACATGTTCTACGTCAAAATGAATTACGCACACCAAGAGTTGCGATAACATGGAAGCCAAAACGAGGAAAGCGCAAACAGGGACGTCCTCGTATTACCTGGCGACACACCTTCATGGAGGACCTCAGAACAGTGGACACCAGGTGGGAGGAGGCTTCAGACATTGCCAGTGACAGATCATTATGGAGACAGCTTGCCGCCCAATGTGCCGAACGGCGCAGGAGGACCTAAGTCTAAGTAAGTAAGATTGGTTAACACTAAATAGTCATGTGACATTAATTTCGTTGGTGTTTTGCCACTAGATTTTGTTGTCAGGACTTTATTTGAGCAATAATATTCACAAAATTGGTCAGGCCAAATGTACATTCAAAGTGACAATTGTATAAAGTTTTTTGAAATTAATGGAACTAAACCAAATGAACCTGGAGTAACAATCATTGGATCATACAATTTTGTTTTAAAACATGTGCAAAAAAAGAAATTCAACTCACTGTACATATTTAACTTTGAAGTTGGGTACAACTCTGTGTCTGGACTAATCTCTTGTGTGGACTGCATTAATGATGACTCACTCATCACATCTGGCTCTTCTTCATAGGGTAGAGATGGCTTTATTTTCTGTTGCGACCTCTGACCTGAATCCTCTGTATTTGTAGCACTGTAAGCTAAGGAGATGAGCAATAAGAAAATAAAATGATAGAAGCAAACATTTCCAAACAATTCAAAATTCAAATTACGTCTAAATATTCAACACCAGTTTCTTTATCTGAAGAGGGGATTGAATCATTGTGACTTGAAATATAGCTAGTCAAATATATTTATTAGAAGCTGAAATTTTCTGTGTCACAAGATTATAAATTGTAAATTCTTATTCAATATATAATTAATGAAATTCTTCTTTGAACTTAACAAGACAGAAGAATAAATGATATAGTTGACAGTTTGATTAGAGCCTTCATAGCTGGAACATCTTTATACAGATAAAGACTCAGAGTGATCACCCATTGAAAAAATACATTGTTTAGATTTAAAGATAATTACATCCTAGCCCAACGTTCCTGCAGGGCAGTGGGCAGGGATTAAAACTGGGACCACTGTTCGATGGTCCAGAGCGCATATAAGATTTACACTCAAGCTACCAGTAACCATAAAAAAAGACTAGCATACTACTCATTGCAATAATTTTACAATCATATTATTTAGAGTTAATAAGACTGGGTGGGTGAAAAAAACTGAGTTTTTCTGGTAGAGCCCTATAAGATCAATTAGAATTGTTATGAAAGACAGTTGGCCATTTTGAATGACCTTTACTTCACCTGCCCCTTGGACCTTGTTTCCAAACTTTTTATCACAATTTCATAGTATGCTACAAGTATCAATGTGCTTACAAGTATCAGTGTAGAGTCTTTGTTTATTCACTGTACTGTACACATAATCTTCTGCTGGAGCAGAAGGCTGTACTGTTGCAGGAGAGGGTTCTGTGAGGGGTCTCCCAACTTGGATGGCAGGACCCAACTTGGCTGCCAACTCTGCCAACTGTCGATAGTTGTGTCAGAAATCAATTTAATTTGAAATGTAATTCTGTACATATAACACAAAAAATGTTACTAACAATGTACTTTAAAAAAAAAAATTATTATTTTAAAGATAATAAAATATATAATAAATATAAAGAGTTACAAACATCTTGATCAACATCTTTTCCTGTGCTTCTTAAAATTGCCACTGTAGTTTCATACTGAGCCAGGTAATGGCTGGCTTTACGCCTGTCCCCAGTGTTGAACAGAAATACAGTGTAGTTGATGAGAATAGAGGGATCTTTACTAAATAATACAAAGAAATAGTTATCAACAATTACACACAAAATATATTTATAACAAAAATTAAGGTTAAGAACAGAAAAAAATGGGTTGTGTAAAGGTGATAAGTACTTGGCATGAAATGAATTTATTCAAAAGTAATTTAAGTAAAATCTGGGAAGGGAAATTATCTGAAATTATATAACTGTATAAACAAAATTAGATATACTTTAGATTTATTTATTGTGAAGCTGATATTGTATGAAGAATCAGTGATCAGTTCAATGACAAAGTGTAGCAAGGGATATTTGAAATGGCAACATAGTTGGATAGTCTGATTTCTGAATTTCAATATTGAAATTTCACTAGAATAAATATTAATATGAGCAACTAATCCTTAGCAATAGAATCAAAATAAAGCAAAGCTTATAGAGGATAAGTTTATACTTAGCTCCTTATTTATAACCTCCTATTTCAGAATATTTTGAGAATTTCCAGAACATGACATTTAAAATTATTTGCATTTCACTTTTTAAAAAACGTTTCTAGTGCCCCCCCCTGAAAGAGGAAATGCAGCTATTAGTATTGTGTAATCTTCTAGAAAAACCCGATATGATATTTGAGATTTTTAAAAGTTCTGTTGCTATTGCTACTTTTGTTCTTTTCTGAAGACAAAACCTTTAATTTTTTTAAAATAAAAAAAAACATCATTTTTACAACTATGCACTTTAAATAGGGGAGACTATACTAAAAGGGAGGTGATTTTCAAATACATTTTAAAAAGTGTATGCATATGTTTTTTTTTCTTCTAAACAATTTTAAAACGTATTACTAAATTAAGTGTTTTCTGTTAAACAAGTAACTTATATTATAAATATAATGTTTACTTTCGTTTTAAAAGAGAAAGAAAGCATTTAGTATGTTTATAAGTCCAAAATAACGTAAAGGTTTAATGTTCATAAATAACAGCCAATACTGTACAATTGGCAGCACGTAGAACAGTACAAATAGCTCTGCGATAACAAATATCTCTCCGATAACACCGTTCCGCCGTATCAAGTCTTGCACTGGCCTCTCCGTCTCGTTCCGGGCTTGCACTGGGTCCAACAGTTCGGGACTGACTTCACACACTTGGGCTAGTTGTGTCGGACTCGATCACAGACCAAGATCAAGACGCCGTTCGTCTCAACTGTACTTGACAGTACTCCGCACTGAACCGTCGTAATGCTCCGTACAGAACCACACCGTTGAACTGTCCTGTAGTCGACTGTGTTCTGAACTCCTGTCGTGAACCCGCTTTCTGAACCGTCTTGACTGCGACACCTCCGCTCTTATATTGGGTCCCTACTGGCCTTCTCGAACCGGACAGAACGCCGCTCGACGTTTCTAGGTGGTCAGATGACTACAACTCTCGTGACGCTCCTGAGCTCTGTTCACGACGTCGATCCTTCCCGGACCGACGTGTTGACACTCGTCTCGGCTGACCGTCGTAACTCGTCATGGTTGACCGCTCGTCTAGCGCTGGCCTGGGGCGATTTGCGTTGGCTGACTAAACTCACACCACTACCCCCATATGTGCCACCACCAGGTTTATAACACTGCCCCCTCCTTAGATCTGTCCGTCCCGGACAGAATCAACATCATGACATTGGCTGTAAAGTTTCATTGCTGCAGGCGGGGGTCGATCAGTGGCAGTTGGCTTGCCTCTTGAGCTTGAAGGAGCCATCCATGTTGCAGTCAGCAATGGTCGCTTCCTTCTTCTCCTCCAATTGGCCTTCACCTGGTTGCATGGACGTCGTGCTTTCATCGCCATCCACGTTGAATTCAGAAAACGTTTTCTTCTTCTCCTCCAGTTAGCCTTCACCTGGTTGCATCGATGTCGTTGTCGCATCGTCATCCACGTTGCACTCAACAAAAGTAGCCTTCTTCTTCTTCTCCGCCAGTTGGTCTTCATGTGGCTGCAGTTATTTCTTGGTAGAATCACCATGCACGTTGGACTACGCAAACGCCGCCTTCTTCTTTTCCTCCAGTTGATCGTCCTCTTGTTGCAGTGACGTTGTGGTTGCATCGCTCTCTTGTCGGTCGGTACCGCGGACAGCCACTTGACACATGGAGAGGTATAGGATGTAAGGGCTGGGGATACCAAGATCGTTGGCAAAAGAGGTGGCTTCATAGGGCTTTGCGAAGAAGGACTGGGGTGGGCTTCAAATCCACAGGGCGGAGAATTGTGCGACAGGTCATCATCTTCAGCCTTGTCTGGAGGGCATGCTCGTGGGGCAGGTTGGTGACACTCCTCGTGCAAAGGTCCCTCGTCTTCGGCTTCAGGCTCCATTCGGCTTTCTTCACCACCATCAGGACCTCTCTCTCTTGTCTCAGTATCGGGCCAATCGCTTGTTGGTTTCAGACCTTGTCGATGACTTTTATCGTGCAAATGTCCATCAACTTCAACGTCATGTTTCCTTGGGTTTTCTTCACCACCATCAGGACTTTCATCTCTTGTCTTGGCAGCTGGACCAACGTCTGTTGGGTCCGGACCTGGCTGGTATATCTCGACTTGCATATGCCTCTCAACGGCTTTGTCAGGTTTCAATGGGTTCTCATGATCACCACCAAGGCTCTTCTCACTGGTTTTAGCATCTGAACGAACGTCTGTATTGACGATTCTCTCCTTCACATCAGGTATGCGTTTGTTCATGGCGGCTATCTTGGTGTTCATGGCATCTAGCTGTTGTTGCACAGAGTTCAAGAGCTCTCCTAAAGTTGGTTTAATTTCAAAATGATATGTGTCCGGATCTTCCCCTTCTTCCACAATGTCTTCTCGGAGGCGTGCTTGTAAGGTTTCCTTCTTTCCGCCATTTTTCAGCCCTCGTTCACGCAGTTCTCGCCTCAGTTCTATAAATTCAAGTTCGTACAGCAGTTTCAGACAAGCCATAGTAGATCCGATCCAATCCGATCCAATCCGATTCCAATCCGATCCCACTTCTGACACCAGTGTTACGAATCTCACTATCCAGGCTCTCTGCAAACTGCACAATACACCACCAACTTAAAGAGCTTGACAAGTCAGGGCTCCAAAATAACGTAAAGGTTTAATGTTCATAAATAACAGCCAATACTGTACAATTGGCAGCACGTAGAACAGTACAAATAGCTCTGCGATAACAAATATCTCTCCGATAACACCGTTCCGCCGTATCAAGTCTTGCACTGGCCTCTCCGTCTCGTTCCGGGCTTGCACTGGGTCCAACAGTTCGGGACTGACTTCACACACTTGGGCTCGTTGTGTCGGACTCGATCACAGACCAAGATCAAGACGCCGTTCGTCTCAACTGTACTTGACAGTACTCCGCACTGAACCGTCGTAATGCTCCGTACAGAACCACACCGTTGAACTGTGCTGTAGTCGACTGTGTTTTGAACTCCTGTCGTGAACCCGCTTTCTGAACCGTCTTGACTGCGACACCTCCGCTCTTATATTGGGTCCCTACTGGCCTTCTCGAACCGGACAGAACGCCGCTCGACGTTTCTAGGTGGTCAGATGACTACAACTCTCGTGACGCTCCTGAGCTCTGTTCACGACGTCGATCCTTCCCAGACCGCCGTCGATCCTTCCCGAACCGCCGTGTTGACACTCGTCTCGGCTGACCGTCGTAACTCGTCACAGTTGACCGCTCGTCTAGCGCTGGCCTGGGGCGATTTGCGTTGGCTGACTAAACTCACACCACTACCCCCATCTGTGCCACCACCAGGTTTATAACAGTATGCTACATGTCCAGGTAGTTTCAACTCACAACTTACTTGTCTAGTTTCAGAGCATGCTCATATGACTGGGCAGCATCTTCTGGGTCCTCCAAGTGGCTCAGTGAAACTGTATAAATAAAACATTATTAAATGCTAAACAAAACTTGACTGCATAATTATATAATTATCTTCTGCTAAGAAGATGTCTGTAATTTATAAGGTATTTCCTAACATTGTTTAAAAATTAGAGTTGTGTAGCTTGCAGCCATTTAAAATATTGTGAAAACTGAATGGAAAAAAAAAGAATGTTTTAAGATTAATTATTAAAAAGTCAAGAGAAATATACAAGCAAATAATAATTGTTTTTAGTTTATAAAATAGTCAGTGATGTGAAGACAAAATAATTTCTGGAAATGTGAAAGTTTTATATATGTCTCAAAGACAGAATATAATATATGCTAAATCTCATATTTTAACTTAATCAATTACAATCTTTTAATCCTTCAGGGACCTGCACATGTATTGTCAAACACTACCAACAGAAACATAAGTAAACATGTTAGATAAAATGAGGTTTATCAACAGCATCGGTTCTCAACCTTTTAAGCTCGCGACCCCTTTTTACAATCCCCTACTCTGACGTGACCCCACACACACACACACACATACAGCAATAGAAGAGTAGACAATAACAATCCATATTTTCGATGGTCTTAGGCGACCCCTGGCAAATTGTCAATCGACCACCAAGGGGGTCGCGACCCACAGGTTGAGAACCCCTGATCTACAGCAAGGTACACACAATCCTGATGCAGTCCCAGCTGCGATGGGCAGGTCACGTCAACAGAATGGAAGACCACCGCATCCCTAAATGACTCTTGTATGGCCAACTAAGCGAAGGAAAGCGCTCGCAAGGTGGTCAAAGAAAGCGCTTCAGGAACACCCTCAAAGCTTCTTTGAAGGCGTTCAGCATAGACCCAGGCACTTGGGAGACAGAGGCACATGACAGAGCATCATGGCGTTGCGCTGTGAAAACTGGCGCACAGGTTGCTGAGGAAAAAAGAACAAAGCTGGCAGAAGAAAAACGCCAGAGAAGAAAAGCAAGGCAAACGACACTAGCTCCAGCTGGAATAACCTGCCCAGTCTGCGGCCGAACATTCCGGGCTCACATAGGCCTCACCAGCCACATGAGGAGGCATAAAACCCAGTGCAAAGCCCTCAGCCCCCTGGATGACAAAGTGGTCATCATCGAACCACGATGGACGAACTATTTATACATAGTGAAAGGTCTTGGATTCTCTTCCACAAACATGTAATGAGCAAGAAAAAGTCAGTCCACCAGAAAGGTGACAACTAAAATTATCGTGAAGGCAGCTCAAGACAAAGATATAATTTCTTAATGAACTATGGATATATACAAACACAAAATGAAACAGTAATCTATGTAGATGCCAGATGTTAAGCAGAAAATGAAATTGTCCAATAAACTCCCATGGTGTGTTGGTACGCTAATGACACAAACATTATTTATTGAACTCACCAGCCAGGAGCATGTACAGTTGAGCCATGTCTGACTTCAAGTTTATTGCAGCCGAGATGAAATGGAATGATGAAGCGTACTGCTGCATTGTGAGATGAACCAGGCCAAGGTTGTACAAAATCTTCCAGTCGAATGGAGCTAAATAATTGGCTCTCTTTAAACAGCTGATAGCCTGAAAGAAGTTATTCAAATATATTCATTTTTTTTTTCATGGAATTTTTAAGACAGGCTTAAACAATGAAGCAGGTCCTCATAATTTTTTTTTAAAGTATCATAATGAAGTTCATTGAAAATCAAAAGCTGTGTTCAATGAACCAATAGTTTAGTGTTGAGAAATATAGGATAGTATGTATAAGTAAGGTTTGGTTCCACAAGGTTTTTATCATCAGAAGTGATGGTGATTTAATATGCCCAATTAACTATTAAATGTTTCCAATAAAATGCACCTAAAAAATCCTCAGACAACCAGTCCAACTACTGGCCTTCACCTGCATCTCAGATACCTGCAGACAAACTATCCCGCAGCATCTCAGATACAGAATTGGGCAGAACTATATTCACTAACAGAAGAAAGGGCAAAGGTGAGAAACTGGTGCCTAAAACAATAAGCTTTGAGTAGAATGGGCTTGTTATCTTTATCTAGCCACCTAGGAGAAGGAAAACTCTGAATCCAAACCTCTGCTGCCTCTTGACTATACCCAAACATGGAAAAGCCTTCAAGAGTCTACCATGAAGAAAAATCAGGAGAAAGTGGCCCTTAGACAGCCTGCAGAAAACAATGCTACCCTGGTAAACACTGCACTGCTACTGATCCCAAACTGTATTTGTTTCGTTTCATAATCCATAAATAAAATAAGATTTTATTTTCACTTCTCTTCTAAAAAATAGTTTAGCAAAATCAAAAACAGCTAACAAAATTTTTTTTCTAATGTAATAATCACATAAACTCACAGCAACAAACTTCTTCTTGCCAAAGAAACACATTCCAATATTGTTCCACAAGGGAGGTGACTCAGGAATAGTGGCTGCAGCTATTCGGTACTTTGTGATGGCAACATCATAGTCGGCATGGTTTTGCATCATGCTGCCTGCAGCCATTATAGCCTTTGTATGACTAGGATTGAAGGCCATGGCATTACCGAGATTTTCAAAAGCTTTTTGAAATTGATTGACCTGAAAAACAAAAAGAAACGGCGTAACATAGACATTAATGATATAAAGCTTCATATTTTTTTATAGCTATAATACTCTAGTTGGTGTAATGCACAAATTGTAAGACAAATTTCCTTATGGACAATAAAGATTATTATTATTATTATTAAATTTAAGATCTATCAGCTATTTGTTACTCTAAGATTTTCCTTTGGTTATCCCACAAGGTTTAAATATAAATTTTCAGGTGGCTTAAGAAAACTGATTTTGATTTTATTTCAAATTTTAATACAGTTCTCATCAGAAATTAAAATATTTTGCATTTCAATTAAAACATCTGATTGTAGATCAGTTCAATGTTACAATTTACTAGAACAAATATTATTTTAAAACTGACAATTTTTTTAAGATGCTAAGTTTGTTTTTGTAGACAGTTTACAAGGAGGGTTGTGATTAGTGAGGATAAAACTCTTTTTGTGTCCTTACTGTCAGCAAGTAACTTAGTACATGATGCTTGTACCATTAGCTTTTCTTTCATTTTCTTTTCTGTATTTGAGAGTGATTTTTTCTTTCTATTGAACGCTGGTAATCCACATTTAATTTACTTAAAAAAAAATAATTTTGGTACTTTATTTTAACTCTTTCAGTGCCATGTTAATCTCAGCTAGTAACTTCATTAGCACTGACAAGTGTGGCATTACTCTCAGGGAGTAATTTGGAATACATTTTCCAATTGTGAAAGTGATTATTCTTTGTTTTGGTTGTAAATAGGATACAGGACCAAGACTTTTTTCTTTAAAATGACAACATTGTGTTAGCAGTAGTGCTTTTGAGTTTATAGCGCATAACCCAAAATATTTAAATAATACTATTTCTAGTGCATTAAAAAAAATCTTTTATTAAATCTAAAGTGACAATTAGTGCTAATTTTTGTTAGTACCGAAAAACTCCATTTTTTCTATCAAAATAATTCGCACTGAAAGAGTTGAAAATATTTTTTTATCCTCATAGAAACTACTAAAAAAAATATCAATGTACATCTGTGTTTATTTCTTATGAAATGTTGAAGGATAAATTGTGTTTAATTGAGTAGTTCAATATCAATATGAAAAAAAAGAAGAAAGAAATCTTTTAGTAAGTGATTTTAAAAATAATTATTTTTAGACATTTCCTTTCTTAAAAATAAATAATTTTGATGATTGGTGGTAAGACCTGTTACAATATTAATTTCCAACATCAGGATATCTCCTGAACCTACAATGACTGATTGGTAAGACCTAGTGAAATTTTACATCTAAAAAAATGAGCATCTCTCTAAGGCTTTGTTAGCAATCATTGTGATCTGAAAAACTTATTTATTAAACTCCTCCTTCCTCTCTACAGCAATCAGTAACTTTCAATTCAAATTCTGAATCAACTTTACATTTTTTATTCAACATTTTAATAAACAATAAAACAGCAACACAAAAGTTGTTAGTTTTCACTAAAAAAATAGGGATTGTTTTTCCTTCTGAACAAGACATGATTTGCTCTTTTTTTATGAAGTTTAAAAAATTGCTGCTTAATTCCTATCGCAGGATCCTACCATATGAGGAGTCTACCATAAACAAAGCATCCTATCACCATAGGTGCCACTGGGTTAATAAAGACATCCTACTTACTTGCATATAAAGCAGTCCTAGAGTAGTGAGAAGGTCTGGGTTCTCAGGTGAGTACCTAGAAATAATGTGAAGAAAGAAAACTGTTTAGTCATCTAACGTTCGACAAAGTTATTTAAAATAAAGAAATATTTCAGCCCCAAAAGTTTTTTCTTCATTTATTGAAATGATATTAATAAAAATCAATATTAACCTCTTTTTTGTGTCATGGACAATAAATATATTTATTTATTTTAAATACTTTTTGGACCACAAATCATGGTTAAAAGCCCACAAAAACATTTTTGCTATTATAGCTAAAAATAACAATAATCCTTTCAAACTATAAATAAATTACCTAGAGAAATTTTGATAATGAAAGGACAGCCAACAATAGTAATGTATTATACTGCTGTTGTTATATAATGGATGTCAATGTGCAAAATTCAGAATCTATAATTTTAAAGGACTTTGAAAAAAATCTCAAAACAGCAAAATGTAGATATTGATATGTTGTATTTTTTTTTTACTATTCATAGAAATAAAATATTTAGTACTAAGTAGGTTTTCCTTAAAGAGTTTCATAACAAAATCGACAGGTTATACTAAACATGGTAATTTTAAATACATTGTTAGCCATTACCAAGCAAAATAAGTTGAATTTCTCACATATAGTTCATTTAGTTATTTATCTAGATCATTTAGTTATAAATGATAAAATTTAATTTATTAATTTAAAAGGTTATTATGGCCCTTTCATCAACAGAATTTTTTTTTCAAATAATGAGCTTTAGATGAGATGTAACCATGATGAGAGGGAAGATCCATCAACTTTAAAACAAAAACAAAAGTATAAGATGACTTTTTGAAAAGTAATACCACCCCATTTTGACATGACATTTATCTTATCTTATCTTATATAATACAGACGTTACTTCAAAAAAGAAGATGATTACGTCCTACGCGTCATGCATTTAGTCATGCATATTAACCAATGACTTAAATTCTGCCAAGTCACTGGTTTTCCTGGCTAGCTCAGGCAACCCATTCCATGCTCTAATAGCACTAGGGAAGAAGGAGTATTTGTACAAATTTGTCCTAGCATATGGGACGAGGAATGTGCCTTTATCTTTGTGTCTTTCAGAGTATTTTATTAAATTTTGTTTTTGTATTTGAAGATTATGGTTCAGTGTTTTATGTATGATTGCTACTTTACTTTTGAGCCTTCTGTCCTGAAGACTTTCTAAATTTAGTGATTTTACTAAAGGTGTTACTCTAGTCAAATGTGAATATTCATTTGTTATGAATCTCACTGCTCTATTTTGTGTCTGTTCCAGTTTCTTAATGTTTTCTTGAGTTGAGGGGTCCCAAACGGAGGATGCATATTCTATTATTGGCCTAACCAAGGTTAAATAACATTTTAGTTTTATGTTCTTATTTGATTTATAGAAATTTCTTTTAATAAATCCTAATGCTTTGTTTGATTTTTTTGTAGTTTCATCAATATGTGGATTCCATGACAGTTTTTCATTTATTATAACACCTAGGTATTTTGCGTTTTTAGTCTGTGTTACTGGTTTGCCATGAATAAGATAAGTGGAATTAATTTGTTTTAGTTTTTTTGTTACTCTTAACAACTGACATTTTTCTGGGTGGAAAGACATGCTCCAATTTGATTCCCATTTCTGTAATTCATCTAATTCTCTTTGTAAAATATCTGTGTCTTGTGTTGTTTTTATTGTTCTATATATTATGCAATCGTCTGCAAATAATCTGACTTTTGTTCCTGAACTTATGCAATTTGGTATATCATTTATGTAAATTAAAAATAGTAGTGGACCCAAGACTGTTCCTTGAGGTACACCTGAGTTTACTGTTATCGGTGTTGATTTAGAGCCATTTATTATTACAGTTTGTTCTCTCCCTATCAGAAAATCTTTAATCCACTGATGCAGTGGTCCATTAATGCCGAAATATTTTAATTTTTTAAGCAAACTATGGTGGTGAACTTTGTCAAAAGCCTTAGAAAAATCTAGTAAGATAGCATCTATTTGTTCACTATTATCTAAACCTTTTGAAAAATCATCAATTAGTCCTATTAGTTGTGTTTCACATGATCTATATTTCCTAAAGCCATGTTGGTATGGTGTGAGGACATTATGTTTGTCTAAGTGGTTTATGATGTTGCTACATATTATGTGTTCTAGGATTTTACATGTGATGCTGGTAAGTGATACTGGTCTGTAGTTTCCTGGGTCAGATTTTTCTCCTTTTTTAAATAGGGGGGTGACATCAGCTTCTTTCCAGTCCTTTGGTACTCTGCCCTGGTTAAGTGAAGCCTGAAAGAGTATTTTGAACACTGGGGATAGCTCATTGCTTAGTTCTTTGAGTAATCTAGCTGGAATACCATCAGGTCCAGACGCTTTATTTGGTTTGGTGTTGGCTAATAGTTTTTGAATTCCATTTTCTTGTACTACTATATCTTCTATGTTGTCTACTTGGTTCAAATTCAGTAATATGTCTTTGTCTCCTGGGGCTGAGAATGCTGATGCAAAGTATTTGTTTAGGATGTTTGCTTTAGTTTGTATTGGCTACTGCTTTTATCTGACTGTGTATTTTTATGATCTCATGGTCTGATAGACCAGGGAAAATATCATAATCAACTACTAATCCAGGTCTGTTGGTTAAGAAGAGATCTAATGTGTTGTTTAATCTAGTTGGCTTTTTAATGATTTGATCTAAACTTAGGTTGTGTAAAGTTTCTATGAAAAGCTCATTTATGTCCTTAAGGTTTTGGTGTTTAACTATGGTTAGTGTTTTCCAATTTATATCAGGTAGGTTGAAATCACCCATAATCCAAAAAACTACATTTTTATTTGTCTCTTTAAGTGTAGTAATCTGATTACATAGTTCCTGCATGTATTCTAAACTAGAATTTGGTGGTCTGTAAATGCTGCCTATTATTAGGGATGTTGAGGTGGTATTAATTTTACAAAATGTTGATTCTATATTTTTTGAGTTAGGTAAGGTAATTTCTTCTGCTATAAGAGTGTTTTTTATTGCTAAAAGAACTCCTCCATGATTATCAGCCCTATCTTTTCTAAAAATTTCATAATTACTATTGAAAATTTCTGCATTATAAATTTCAGGATGTAGCCAAGTTTCTGTTCCTGCAATTATGTCTGGTTTCTCACATTCTAATAAAATTTCTAAGTCTGCTGTTTTGTTCCTAATGCTTTGAAAATTTATTACTAAGGTTTTAAGGTATTTTGGTGTTACTTCTTTAGTAGGTTTGTTTAGTGAGGCTGTTGTATTAATTTTAGTAGATTTAGGTTTAACAGGAGTGGATCTGGCTAGTGGTTGGTGAGTTTGGTTTGGGATGGTGTTTAGGATGTTGTATGGGTTAGAAGTGTCTGCATCAAAGGAATCAAACAGTCCTGATGTAAACTGAGGTAACCCACACGGTACACAGTGCCATGATGCATCTTTGTTGCCTTAGGCATAATACACAGGTGTATTCATATGGAGACATGATGCATGGTACCATTCATTGCAGGTATCACATTGAATGGCTTTCTGTTTCATGGTGCATACTTTTTTGCAGATGTTGCATCTATCTTTAGATCTAGGCCCTGGATTTGACTCTACATCTCCTGCTATTAATATTAACAGTGATAGGTATTTATTTCTGCTGTGTCTGATTGAGAACTTCCATTTGTGATGGGTAATCTTCTTTAGTGTTATGGATGTGTATGTTAGGTTATTTTTGAAGTTGCATTGATCTAAAGTGTGATGATTGATTATGACTGTTGTTTCCATTTTAAGTTTAGTGTTGACTAAGGTAGATCTGGTTCTGTGTTCAGCTAGTGTGTATTTAGTGATTATTAGGATAAATAGCCAGAGCAATTTCATGATGACTGTTGTTGATTTTAGTTTTTAAAGGGGTCTAGTCTAAATCTAGTTTAAGATTTACAATGCCTAAGTTATGTCTAAATCTAAAGTGAAAGCTAATTTACAATGACAATTAAATCAAATGAAATGGTTTATTAAATTCAAAATATGGACCTAGACTAGATCTAGATCTAATTCTAGATCAATATATTTACGTGTATAACTAACTATATAGAATATTACTATTAGTTATTATTAGTAATTTAATTTATTAAAGAGTAACTTTACCTGTCCAACAACTACGTAAGATGGTAGAAGTTAATTTAACATGAAAATTTATTTGAAAAAGGGAGGATATCCTTTTCAGACTTTGTAATCTATGGAACAATTGATGTAAAGCTCATCTATTTCTATGGCAGATGGTTAATGAGAGTTTCATGTGGTCAGCACAACCACCAACAACCTTTACTTTTCCAAGGCATGTCAGGTACCCTTAAGAATTAGGGGGACGCAGGGGGCGTCCAAAAAATCCTGATGTTCAAAATCCCAGTCAAGACAGGAACTAGGGACTTTTTTTTATTAACTCAGCCATCATGCTCCTATGTGAAATCTTTACAGAATCTTAGAACAATCCAGATTTGGAATTTAGTTGTAGCTATTGCAATCATACCAATGCCAAGTATTTAAATTTACTTTGATACATATTTGAGTCTTGAGATTATCAGTGAACTAAAAACTCACTCCACAGCACTCCTGTAGATGTCTATAGCAGCATTGATATCTCTCTCCAGGAGATAGATTTTACCCAACACCACATAGGTGACTTCATGGCGACGAAGACTCAATGCTTGCTTTAGACAGTCCTTTGCCTGCCAAACAAAATACAAAATACAATTTTAACTGATTAACAATTATAGAAATAAATATGCACTTCAAGCGAATAAACAAAAAGGAAAATAGTTTTATGCTTGTAAACACAACAACATAAAAGATTCACCTATAAAATAGGCACAGAATAATGTCTGAAAAGTGTGAGAAATTACATTGTATTCAAACTAGCACAAATAAAAGATTGATGGTTATTACCTTTGTATAGTCCCTCAAGTACATGTAACAAACTCCCAAGTTATGGAATATTTCCTGTAAATAAGTTTAAGTCATGCTATAAAGTGTTAGCATTCTCTGAACAAACACAGACTAAAAAAACAACACATACACACACACATAAATATCAATGCAAATATTCACATTTTTTCTTTCCTGAACTGAATTCAATGTTAATCCTTACCCAGTCTTTTTCACTGATGGTAGCAGCTTGATTGTAAACATCAATGGCAGCTTTATGTCTTGCCAATAAAAATCTAAAGAAAAGTTATAACGATTTCATTAGTCAAACCTTATGACGAACTTAGTTCAGACTTGCATTTTAAAATACTTAATTTTTTTCTTTAATCTGTATTTTTTTGTCTTTTATTTCATTGTAAAGTCTTAAATAGACAGTGTGTATTTTGGTCAATGTAATATATATTTCAATTCATATGTAGTGTTATAGATTGTTTATCATTAATATAAAAAATATTTTTAAAAAATTTCACTTACAATGACCGTGCAACCTGTTTTAGATTTTCTGGGTTTTGCATATTAAGGACTGTACAAGTCTGGAAAAGATCAAGAGATTCTTGTATCTTGCCTTCTTGTCTCAAAATTAACCCTAGAATTAATAAACAATAAAAATGTTTTTAATGCATGAAACATACATTTAAATAACAGCAGGTTAAAATGTTAATTAGTCAAAATATTACTGGATGAAAGTTTAAAAAAAAAAATTCTTTTTCTTTCTTTATATATATACTGTAAAAAATGCAAACTAAAACTCTAAGGCCCTATTACAAGGTCTTATGGGCGTACAAAGACATTCCTTCAGGGAACACTACCAGAAAAAAGAAGAGGCAGACAGAGAATGTGATGGGAAGACAACATAAAAGATGGACAGACATAAAACGGTTCTAGCCAAGGCAACATACAGAGAGGAATGGAGAAAGATGATTGACAAATCATGTGTGGTGCCCCAATGGTGCAACAGACTAAGGGATACATAAAGGTGATATGAAAGAAAATTATGACATTATTTTCACAAATTTATTGAATATTTGGAATAGTTTCTTTAGAGAATCACAAAAAGAATGAAACTAATGAAAAACATTATATAGTGAATAGAAAGAAAAAAAATTCAATAGTTTGAAAATTTTAACAACTGTTCTTATTAAATTTAAAAAAAAAAAATTGATGCTTTGAAATATGTCCAGATCTTTGAAACTAATTGAGAAACAAAAATAAACAAACCTTGAACATAGACAGCATATTCACACATGCCTCCAGCTTCTGAGAGCTGCTCGCGAATGAGAGCCTTGCAGGTATCAAATTCTTTTCTGACATAATGAAGATGAATCAACCAATTTCTTCTTTCAAATACAGGAAGTTCAGGGGCTAAATTCATAATAGAAACAATCCAAATATAAGGTTCAGAATATGTCAGAAATGTTGAACAAATAAGAATATTTACCAAGTACCACAGTAACAAATGAAAAAAAAAAATTATAACAAGAAAAATACTTTTTAAAATACCTATTTTAAAAACAAACCTTATATTAAGTGTAAATGTATCAATTATTTTGGATCAGTCAAGTAATTAAATTTGTCACAGATATAGACTAACAATACTAACAATAAATCTGTGGACCTAAATTCTCTACACAAAGTATAAAGGTGACTTATTCAACTTATACCATCACATCTGTCAAGTAAAGTATCTATCCCTTGTTGGATACTAAATAAAATAATTAATTATCAATAACTAATTAACTAATTGGTTAACTTTTTAAATTGATTCTTGTTTTGTCAAGTACAATAAATAATTGTGCTAAATTTCAACTTTATTGGGTGTGGGAGAAATGACCTGTACAAAAATTTTACCAGACAGACAAAGTGAGTTGATATAAGCTTTGTTAAAATAAATCTTTAAAAAAAACAAACAATGCCAAACATCATCAGGTGTAATTATTACCTTTTTTTGGTCGTGCATTACTATTAGGGACAGGTACTGATGGTATAGCCACTTTTTTTTCTGTCTGATCTGAAGATGGTTCCTACAATTAGAAAAGGGAAAAAATAAATTTAGATCTAGAAAATTAATACTTAAAAAGAAATTTTTCTATTTACATATGATGACTATAGGAAAATCTATGGGTTAATGATTATTGGCAAATTTACTAAGTGCAAAACTTTAAATTTGTGGATATATTTGTTTTCTCAATCAATAGATTATCTTTTTTTTTTTAAATTTGAATAATTTAATAATATTTTTTGTTTGTTTGTTTAAAAATAAAGAGTACTGGTTTGTTTTAATAGTGGTTTTGACTCAGCCAAAGTCTCACCAAGCATTTAAATAATAAAATTAAAACGCAAGTTTTGTGACATTTAGTATTACATTTTTATTGCTGTTATTAGTATTATCTCTTAAACTATCACACTATCATGATTAGGCTTTATATAATGTATACATGTATATATTTTTTAATGATGATGTCTATCTGCTGTTAGGCCTACTACTAGAGTCTATATGGATTAGATGTATATAGTAGTATATTTTAAACTAATTTACTATTTTAATAATAAATCATGATGATAGTACTGATAGAATGAAAAGTAAATTCAATATTACTAATAACTGGATAGTAGATCTAGTTATCTAAATCTATTCTATTGATTTCTACTATAATAAACCAATAAGATTGTGACATGTCTTTACTTTACTTTATACTTTATCCAGTTGTTCTTCTATTCTAGATATCTACTTAAGTCAAGTACCTCTAGATAGATGATTATCTGATGGATCTAGCTAGAGAAATTTTATCGATAGATTTAGATATAATCTAAATCTATTAGTACTTAGTAATAGTAGTATAATCAGTATGATACTAACTAGAACTAGATCTACTATGATCTAGATTTAAGTATCATCTAAATTACTTTTTTAATTAGTAAAATTAAAATCTAATCTAAACTTTAAAGCCACCAGATCTATATAATCTAGCAAATTAAATACTAACAATGTTTCCTAAAACTTATTTTTTAACGGCGAAACTTAACAACGTAAATTTTAGTGCTGGTTTGTATTAATTATTTCTGTTTAAAAGTAAAAATACAAATAAAAAACCTGAACTGATCTGTCCGCCATTGTGAAACTATTTTCGTTGGTATGGAAAAGTCTGGATTGGAAAAGGTTATAATTTACATTTTACAGTATCAAAGAACACAAAAATTAGAGAAGGTTTATAGTTAATTATAATTTACTTCTTAATTTGCTAATACACTAGTTTTTATTATTGAATAATATTGTGTTTTTTTTTAAGTAAAGAGAAGTTATAGATACAGATTCTAAGTTTCCATTATAACAACTCCTCCCCTCTCCCCTGCATCGACCGGGTTCCAAACTCAACAGATGGCGCTAATCCAAGTTTTTATGTGTGAGCGACTTGACTACTCACTCCTCTGAATTTAAACATTCATTTGTTATTCGCATCTTCATCTCTGAGAGTGGAGGTAATAGGTTCCATTGTTTACCTTTTGCTTGGTGACAGTAGAGCACAGAAGGATAAGTGGAACCCATCGGAAAGATTTATATTCTTAGGAAATTTATGATGGAGGTTAGTTTAATTTTGTTTCGTTTCTTCCACAAACCAGTTTATTGTTTTTTCAAAATAAAATTTGCACCCCCCCCCCTTTTTTAGAGTAATATGCTATAGATATATAGACATTGCCACTAAGTCTACTAATCTCTATATCACCATCATTTTCAGAAAAAGATCATTATTCAGATGATTTGATTTTGAATATATATATATATATATATATATATATATATTTAGATCAAGACAGATCTGTTTAAAATATAGCAGATTTAGATCAAGACATTATAGACATATATATTTAAAATAAAATATTACATAAAAAATAAATTAAAAATATGATGAATCTAGATTCTAGGGGGAAAAAAAGTAAAAATTAATTAAGATTATAAGACATACTTAAAAAAAAAGATTTAAACAACATAACTTTTTTTTTTTAGTCATAACCGATATATTTATCTATAGAGATCCTCACTAATCTTCCGACTCCAAGACTAGCCTTATTATTATTATTATTAGAGATCTAGATCTAGATATAATCCACATCTAGTCGTCCAGATGTATCCAGTTTAATTCTTATTTATTAAGTCATTGTCAAGATGCAACCCATTTGTGAGAGTGAAAAGCGTGCTTCGGACTGTCGAATCGTCACAATGGTCCCGAGTTCGAATCCTATCCCTTGATGTAGGCTACTATAGAAATGCGGATTGGGCTAAGAAGTGTGTCCAGATTTAGCAATCTTTTTTGAAGGAACGTCTGCTACGTATTAAAAAAAAATAAGGAAGGAAAATTATCTCCACTTTCCTTCACAGTTGATTATTAATAAGATAATGCTCTTAATTTGTATACTATACTATCTTATTTCTTTTTATTTCTTCTTTTTCCTTGTTCTCATTGTTATGTTATAGCGTTCAGACACATTGATAAATATAGGCCAAGGTGAATGATACTATAGGATCTATTGAAATCAAGGACAAGCATATATGCCACTATATAGGCCTATAGTAGTATAGTGTTGGTAAACCAATGACTAGCCACAAAGGTGTTGCCTCGTTATTTTGATAACGAAATTACTCTTGTAAAATCGTATCTTCTTATAGATTATAGACTTTACTTCAAATGAGAAGATAATTACTTCCTACGCGTATCCATGTGTCAGTCTAGTTCTGCTTGTTCATTCATAAGAAAATCCGCTGCCGACGAAAGACTGCGAAATGAAAATCTTAGTCGAACACCGGCGGACAATTGTTATGTTTGCCGTGGATGTGGCAAAATATTTAGGTCAGAGCTGGGACTGCGTAGCCACGAGAAATACTGCATTCCTCACTTCGGACTCGAAGACAAGCCTTATTTTTATTGTTAATAAGAGACGTAAACTCTGCTAAGTCTTTAGTTTTCTAGCTGACTCAACATGTCTCAGGCTGATTCAAGTTCTATGTACCTAGAATATATGCTTTTCTTTTTAAAAAAAATACTCTTACGATAATGTTTTCTTTCAGCTCTTACACAGATTCAACCCTTTCATTCAATCATTCATTTATTCATTCACATAGGCCTACTAGAGGTACTAGAAACTCTAAATACATAGGTCTACTAGAAGTAGGCCTACTAGTTACTCTAAATACATAGGCCTACTAGAAGTACTAGACACCAAACACGTAGGCCTACTAGAAGTAGGCCTACTAGACACTCTAAACACATAGACCTACTAGAAGTACTAGATACTCTAAATAAATAGCCCTACTAGACATATATTAGACTGTACAGAGCCGGAGTTTAGTAGGCCTAAGTGAAGGCACCCTGCAGGATTTTCTGCGAAAGAAAGAAACAGAGAGCTTGTCATCTTATTTCCTTTAGTTTCTTTTAGTTAACATACATTTATTTGTTTACACACATATTTTCTGAATGTTTTGGAAATCTTTGTCCCTATGGTGTTGTAATACTGATCTTGATGAGACACCTTCTAAACATTCTTTTTTTTGTCGTAAATCTGGTCTTGAATAGACACATACTAAACATTCTTTACATTTGGATTTTGGATTCAGGATTTAGTTTCTAATTAAAATATTCCACACTTATTTGTGAGCTTTTCACCTGCGGCAGCGTAATAAATAATATTAAAAAAAAAAAGAACTCATAATACTAAAAAAACAACAACGCAATATTAATAATTAGTTCAATAATTGAACAACGTTGAGATGTAGGTCAGTGCTTTCTTGTAAGCACAATTTTACAAATAAGTTTCTTGCCAATCGACCACTCTCTTATTCTACATTTGTCAGTGAGTGACGGGGGTTCGAACCTTTTTATTTTTCATGAACTTATAAAAAATGTCCCTGAAAGTATCCTTAGTAATTTCAAATACCAATTTTTATCATTATTAAACTCGTGTTACCAATCTCACTCTCTCAAAGAGCAAGCCGGGTCTTCTTTTATCTACTCCTGCCATTCCCAGTGGCATAAGTGACAGTTGTCATGGCCAGACTCTTGCAGAGCTCAGGGTCTTATCGCTGAGGTCACAGCACAACTAATTGGATCTCCGAGATATTTGCTCAGTAAGTAATTGGCGAATACAAGTAGCACTCGCTTGCTGGATTCACTCTTGAATAGCGAGGGCTAACCAAGAAACGAAACGAAAAATACCAATTGGTTCTTCCTTTGAGTAAACCATCACAATAATGCAATAGCAGGCTTTCGGACTTTATTTTCATAACTCTTTTCCTCTTCCTGTAATTTGTAATAAATTTATTTTTTAAAGATCGTACACCAATAAAGTTTTGTATTTCCGGTATCAATGCTGTGGTATGCTAAATATAAAGGGGAATAATAAAGGTTCCAAAATGTGTTCTTTCTTTCGTTAAAAGAGTTATGAATATTGTTTGTGTCAGTAAGTAGGCCTATATTCTAGGTTTTTCTAATAAGTCTCCTTTGGGAAGAGAAGCGTTTAAAAGGAAAATGATTTGTTCTTTAGTTTATAAGCGACTCGTCTTTTTTTTTTTAGCTTAAACAACTATTTGTATACAATACAGAGACATTATTACAGCATCTTCCATAACCATTTAGCTCAGGGCTCATATCTTAAAATAGCGCTATTGAAAGCTTTTGATTAGAAGAAAATTTAACTCAACACTAACAGTTAAATTAATACTAGAAAAACAAAATCACACTGCTGCTATCTTCAGTCTGTCACGTTCCTGCGTAGATCTACAAACGTTTATCTAAAAACAAAATCATAGTTTTAAAACAATGTTAAACTCTAATATCTCAATAATGTCATGGAGATTCCCATCAACGGCAGATCGTTACAAATGGCTAGCTTACTGGTGTATCCGGCGTACAGAATATCGGAAGTGTTGATTTTCTATTCATTTCAAAAAGAATACGATACGTTTTGTGCATTATTCTTGTAAGTGCTGTGAAATAAAATTGTCGGATTCTTTCCATTTTACACAAAGTAAATGTTATTGTTCAGTTGGCAACAGTGATCTTTAAATAGGATAACCTTGACATTGCTTAGTTTGTCAGTTTTTATTTCAATGAGTGATCATTAAATAGGATACCTTGGTTAGGCCAATAATAGAATATGCATCCTCCGTTTGGGACCCCTCAACTCAAGAAAACATTAAGAAACTAGAACAGACACAAAATAGAGCAGTGCGATTCATAACAAACGAATATTCACATTTGACTAGAGTAACACCTTTAATAAAATCACTAAATTTAGAAAGCCTTCAGGGCAGAAGGCTCAAAAGTAAAGTAGCAACCATACATAAAACACTGAACCATAATCTTCAAATACAAAAACAAAATTTAATAAAATACTCTGAAAGACACAAAGATAAAGGCACATTCCTCGTCCCATATGCTAGGACAAATTTGTACAAATACTCCTTCTTCCCTAGTGCTATTAGAGCATGGAATGGGTTGCCTGAGCTAGCCAGGAAAACCAGTGACTTGGCATTGGTTAATATGCATGACTAAATGCATGACGCACGCGTAGGACGTAATCATCTTCTTTTTTGAAGTAACGTCTGTATTATATAAGATAAGATAAGAAGATAAGATACCCTTGACATTGCTTAGTTTGTCAGTTTTTATTTAAATTAGTAATCTTTAAATAGGATACCCTTGACATTGCTTAGTTTGTCTGTTTTTATTTAAATATCTCCCAATCTTCCTCTTTTTACTTTTTTTTTAAGGTTACCTTATTAGCGCTCCAACATTTCTCAATATCGCTTTCTCTTCTTGTACTATGGGATGGGAGCGAGCAGGGTTTGAACCTGGGACCATCGATAGGTCCGAATGACAGTCCAGCGCGCAAACTGCACGACTAGGCAGCCATCCAGAGTGTAGTAATTCTTCTGCAAATTTAGAGCCAGGCGCTACTTCGACCTTTATATTTTGCCACATTAACGTAGACAGAGTCTGCCTAGGATCCTTTTTAAGTATTAAAGTAATCTTAAATAACACGATTCAGGTGTATATAACCTTTACATTGGGAATCAAAGGTGGAGTGCGAGTATAATTCAAGGGTGAAAGTATGAATTGCACTCTTATGGATTCCCTGACCCAGAACTGGATGGAGCTCACAGAATACACTTGATCTAGAAACGAAGAGAAACACTTTCTTGACCAGAACGTTGACCATAAAGAAATGTTTGTTTGATTTTATTTTTCTCCTCTTTCAATTCCATTCCCCTAATCCAGTCCATCATTTGATAATCTTCTAAAAAATCTCCACCAATGCGGCTTATTATTTCTCACGTCATGTAAAAAAAAAATTGATATAAAAATACATGAATTCAAATATCAACACTGTTTTTAGATTTCAGAATGATAGGTTTTAATCTAAATATTTTGACATGGAGCTGATTGCATTGAAGAAATAATGACACGAGGATTAAAGCTATTTTACGAAAATTAATTTTTAAAAAATCGAACCGTATTATAAAACGTATTTTACCATTTTTCTTTGGATAACAACAAAGCTGCTTATCATAGAATGAACATATTTCAAAGTTTTGTGCTGTGATCTCGATGTGGCTATATATATATTATAATATATATTTTTAAATCGCTACAGTTGTCTAGTATTTACACCTTATAATAAACTAGCAGTACACACCGGTTTCGCCTGTTAATTTGTTCCCAGGCTTTATATTGTTTATTATGGCCGGGACACTCCTTTCTTTTCTTTTTTTGAATTGTAATAAACGTGTCGCATTTTAGCGAGCAACCTAATATACATTTTTAGCCACTGAATTAGTGTATCTGTTATATACGTTTTTAGCCACTGAATTAGTGTCTCTGTTATAGACGTTTTTAGCCACTGAACTAGTGTCTCTGTTATAGACGTTTTTAGCCACTGAATTAGTGTCTCTGTTATAGACGTTTTTAGCCACTGAATTAGTGTCTCTGTTATAGACGTTTTTAGCCACTGAATTAGTGTCTCTGTTATAGACGTTTTTAGCCACTGAATTAGTGTCTCTGTTATAGACGTTTTTAGCCACTGAATTAGTGTCTCTGGTACATACGTTTAATGTTAATGCGAGCAATGTACGGTAATAGACACCGAATACATTTCTTCATACCATTAGTTTTAGGCCTAGAGGGAAAAAAAAAGGCCCCAATTGAATTCCACATTCTCGTTCCAGTTTCTACATCTATTTTGGAATTTCGCTCAAAAAATGAAAAGAAATATCAATCAGGTTTTATTTCTTCAATTATTGTAATAGTTTATATCATGCCTTTTAAATGTAGCGAAATGACAACAGATCTAGATTTGATCTTTTTAATGTATTAGTATTAACTTTTTTTTTTTTTGACAGTGTTACAAAGTACCATTCCTTGCTCTCTCTCTCTCTCTTTGTCTCTCTCTATTGAAAAAAAAAAAAGACTAGATTTTTCTTATTAATGCTAAGCTGTTAGGATTGATTTTGATTTTATTTAGACCGCGTTAAATGACGTAAGGCATATTAAAAATAAGTAGACTTAGGGAAAAAAGAAAAAAATTCTTTAAAAATTCGGAATTTGTGTGATATTTTTATATGTAGGCTGCTACATTTTTGGGAAAAAAAATAAAATACAAAGGTTTGATAGAAAAACTTTTGTTTTTTTCTATATTAACGGTGGTCTGGTAGCGAGTATGTCAAATCCTATTCTTAGTTAGCACATAGGAGGTAAAAGAAACATCTGTGCTATATTTTATGCTGATGAGTGGACTGCTTAAGAGATCAAAGAGTGCGTCAGTGGTAACGTAGAAATATACAGTAGATATGATCTTGTCGTTTTTCTTCAATTAATTCCAGTAGCATTATAATTGTATTACATAATGCCTTTATAGATGTCCATCAAGGGAATATAACTTTCAGTAACTAGCCTTTTCTTGATGTATTCGCTGTAGATACTATAGAAATGAGTGATAACTACCCCCACCCTCTTTTTTTATCCCTGTAAAATCTAATGTCATAATTCTTTCGCTTGTAGCACAAACTAATGTTTGTATTTGTTGAGTAGGCAAGAGTGATCTACCCGAACCTTGACATCGTTTAGTTTGTCTCTTTTTAAAACTGGCTCACTATCTTCCTTTTCTTCGTTCAGGTTTCCTTACATTGACTAACTCTTTCTGTCCATCGCTTTCCATTCTTTATAAATGTTTCTGTATTTGCTTTACTTAAAGAATTTAAACCGAATGTTAAAATGAATGGTAAATAAAGAGATTACTGTGTTTCAAATGTATCGTGATAGTTCCAGTAGAAAAAAAAAATATTTTTATCATTATTGTTTTGGAAATGTATTCCTTTTCATTCTCTGGCACTGCTAGGATCGAGCTTCGTTGAAGGAAAATCAAATTCATTATATTCAATTTAACTGTCCACTGCTTTTGAACTTTTCGTGGCAAGTATTTCTAGAAAGGAGGCTTATCTTTTCTTATCAGGTTATGTGTCAAAGCCAGGTGCTGATGTATTAAAGCTGAAAATATTTTAGAAATAAGAAAACACCCTCTGGGTCAGGATTTTGTGATTTTACCATACAAGACACCGATAGCAAAGACAAACAGACACAAAGACTCCTCTTTTCCCTCTGGCAATCTAATAATTAAATAGAAACAATCTGATATAAACTTTTCACATGTAAATTATGAGTGAGTCTGGTGTGAATGTACACTTTAGTTTCTTATAGTTATAATGTTATTTGTTTGGTGTAAGGCACAAATCGTAAGACAGATTCCCTTATGGATAATAAAGATTAGTTTTATTATTATGTTCAAGACGAACACATTTTTATTGTCTGGCACTGCCAGGATCAAGCTTCGTTAGAGAGAAACAAAATTCCTTGTAGTCTCTTGAACAGTGTCCTCTGAGAAATGTTCTGGCGATGTGGCAGGTCTGCAGCCAGGGCCGGTCCTACAGATTGCGGGGCCCTATGCGAAACGGATTGCGCGGGGCCTGGTCTGGATAGGGATAAGGATAAAAAGTGAAAATTAAGATTTTTTTTGGTTTGAAAATAAATACGTCTTTGCATTTTGTTCAAACTTTACAAAATCACGGTCAAATTAAATTACGAGCCATCTACAATAAGCCGATAAACATTCAGATCTGCTTTTTGACTATCGACTAGCAAAATATCGCTTTTGATTTTTTAATGAGATCTTGATAGATTTAGATCTATATTTACATACCACTGACTATTACTGTAAATTGGAACTTAATGTTTTGGTTAAAATTCGCCTTATTATTCTTATTAAATGAAAGCTGACATTGCCATTTTTTTAATCTCGAGTAGGATTGGCGTTTTCAATATTGAATGGCACCCCAAAATGACAATTTTGTCTATTTTTAAGGACGTTTTTGTTGTTTTCAGGATATTTTAATAATTTTAGGAGATTTCCAGGAGCTCCTGGAAAGTCAGGCAGCGGAAACCCTGTTAAGTTAAAATGGTTTAATTTAATAATTTACACCTAGTGTTAGCGCGGGGCCTATGAAAGTGCGGGGCCCACTGCTGCCGCATACGTTGCAGTGCCCTAAGTCCGGCCCTGTCTGCAGCAATACCGCCCATTTCAGCTTTGTTTACGTGATAGGATATTACTATTATTATTACTTTAAACACAAGGCTGTATGATTTGATTAGAACTATGTCAAAACATAATAGTTCACTCAGTTAAACCCAAGGCTGTATGATTTGATCAGACCTATGTCAGAACTTAATAGTTCACTGAGTTAAACACAAGGCTGTATGATTTGATCAGAGCTATGCCAGAACATAATAGTTCACTCAGTTAAACCCAAGGCTGTATGATTTGATCAGACCTATGTCAGAACATAATAGTTCACTCAGTTAAACACAAGGCTGTATGATTTGATCAGAGCTATGTCAAAACATAATAGTTCACTCAGTTAAACCCAAGACTGTATGATTTGATCAGAGCTATGCCAGAACATAATAGTTCACTCAGTTAAACACAAGGCTGTATGATTTGATCAGACCTATGTCAGAACATAATAGTTCACTGAGTTAAACACAAGGCTGTATGATTTGATCAGACCTATGCCAGAACATAATAGTTCACTGAGTTAAACACAAGGCTGTATGATTTGATCAGACCTATGCCAGAACATAATAGTTCACTGAGTTAAACACAAGGCTGTATGATTTGATCAGACCTATGTCAGAACATAATAGTTCACTCAGTTAAACACAAGGCTGTATGATTTGATCAGACCTATGCCAGAACATAATACTTCACTCAGTTAAACACAAGCCTGTATGATTTGATCAGACCTATGTCAGAACATAATAGTTCACTGAGTTAAACACAAGGCTGTATAATTTGATCAGAGCTATGTCAGAACATAATAGTTCACTCAGTTAAACCCAAGGCTGTATGATTTGATCAGACCTATGTCAAAACATAATAGTTCACTCAGTTAAACACAAGGCTGTATGATTTGATCAGACCTATGCCAGAACATAATAGTTCGCTGAGAAATGCAAAAGGAGCTCGGCTAAGCTGCACGTAGAGAATGCGGAATTCAAAAAAGGAATTCTGGTTGATACAAATCTGTATTGCATCCAATTCTTCGTACTTTATGTCTCTTATCTTTCCTGAGGACTATTTTATCTCTCGGATGTACAGGCATACGTGAGTGTCATTACAGTGCAGACGGATAAATATTCGCGGAGAGACATTTCTGTTAGGTCTAGGCAGTGGCGGGAGGTGGGTCCAGGGGCGTATGAAAGGGGCGTCTATTGCTAAAAATAGTCTTGTAATCTTCTAATTAGATTAACGCGACAATTCGATTCTGCCCGCTCCTACTGGGGCTATCAAGGCTGCCTGTGTGTGTGTGTTTGTGTTGATGCAAGTTTTAGGTAAAAATTCAGAACAGTCAAATAAATTTAACGGGAGCACATCGCAGTCTGCACGTTCGCAAAAAAATAAAAAATCTGGCCAAGATACGTTTATTTTTTTTAATTGTCTATATTTCTGAAATATTTTATTACTTTGTCCAACTACGAGGGCATTTTTCGAGTTATTTTTGCTCAATGTCATGGACTCTTGTGTTTTTAATGACTACAAGAACAAGTGTAGTCAGATTGCGTAGTGCTGTTGAGAAGAAAAGACCAAGAATGATAAAAATTAATTTTTATATATATAAAAAAACAAGAAGGATGTGATTCTGCTCTGCAGCCAGCCATCCTGCACTATATTGTTCACTGTACCAGAGGCAGAGCTTCCGGCCCCTAGTGCCGGCTGAACTGGGTGTAAGGAAAAAATGAAAGAGTTTGATGATTGACTAAATTTGCCTTTTACTCTTCAGTTTGTTGAGTTTCCTATCGTTGAAACGACCCTTAAAGTTACACCCATATAATTTATGCCGTTTGTTGTTTGAATTTCCACGTGGTTTTTACAATACCTCTATTCAAGTCACAACTTCATGGAGGGTGGGTGGGCAGAACCTGAACGCTTATATCAAAAACGGCTCTAATGATTTTTCTAACATATCGTTGTCCACACGGTAAATTCTTTAGTTTGACCGTTATAATTTTTCATTATAAAAAAGAAATAAATACATTTAAATTTGGAGTAAAAAAAAAAAGCATGGCGTAGTCAACAGTTGTGTATCGAGAAATTAGTTGTTTATTAAATTTAAAGTAGCTTTTTAAAGTTTAATAATAGATTATCCAAGCTAGAAATATATCTAGATATTAAGATTTCTAAATCAGAAGTCTAGATCTAGTTCTATATAGATGTCTATCATTACTCCATTATGCAATGTCCGCTGGTGTAATGGGTGTAATGGGAAGCAGCGTTCGCACAAGGAGCTGTCCAAATCACGAATTCGATACCCGGCTAGAGCTAATTTTTAGCGGCCCCCGAAAGGGGAAAAGACGCTATTAGTTTTGTGTGAAATGTCTGTCCGTCTGTCCGTCCGTCCCGTTTAGATCTCGTAAACTAGAAAAGATATTGAAAATCGGACATCACAATATTTTAGACCATTCAAAGTTCTGATGCAATGGCTACTTTTTTTTTTCTGAAAATGAAAAATCTAATTTTTAAAATCAGTTATGCAAGAATTTTTTTAAAGAGAAAAAGCTAATTAGTATACATTATAAGTTAGACCTAATTTAAAACGAATAGTAATCTTATAAACTTCATTTTCCTAAACTAATTTTTTGTTGCGGAAATTTGTTTATTTTTTTTTTATATATATTTTATTTATCTTTTATTTTTTTTTAGGATTCGAATAAGAGATTGAGCCTTTTCAAAAAATTATATAAATTTTAAGACATCATTTAGGCCAGGGGAGGCGCGGTGGTTGAGCGGTAAAGCGCTTGGCTTCCGAGCCGGGGGTCCTGGGTTCGAATCCTGGTGAAGACTGGGATTTTTAACTTTGGAATCTTTGGGCGCCTCTGAGTCCACTCAGCTCTAATGGGTACCTGACATTAGTTGGGGTTAGGGTTAGGGCGGTTGGTCGTTGTTCTGGCTACATGACACTCTCGTTAACCGTAGGCCACAAAAACAGATGAACTTTACATCAACTGCCCTATAGACCACAAGGAAGGTCTGAAAGGGGAACTAGTTAGGCCAGGTTCACATCTAACTTTACATTCACTTTTACCTATCCTTTGATCTGCTGGACCCTTAGGGCACTACAAAAGATCTGTTAACCTTCTTTCTCCATTCTTATCTCTCATTTGTCTTTGATATAATTTCATTCGGATGTTCTTTCTGAAAATATTGAAGCCTGCCAGGGTGAACCACTTCGGGGGCCGATTTTGAGTTTGTGTTTCCACACAAACTGTCTTTTGTAACCTTGTTTAAATATTAATTTTATTTTAAGTTGTATAATAGAGGTATTGTATTTTTAAAAATGTACCTTTTAATGTTTTTTCTTGTTATTATTATTTTCTTTTGAATTTTTCTCTTTTTCTTGCGTGAAATGGTAAACTATAGAGAAGATAGAAACCTATTTTTTTAAACTTTCTCTTGAAAGTGGAACAGGCTGTCTTTCACTGTCAAATGAAAATGACGCCTGATTTCAAACAGTACTTTGTTTTTGAATCAAGAGACCGATGTGTTACAGTTAAATAAGAATGGAGGGGATTAAATATGAACGCTGTTATGTGAGCAGCAGACTGACGTTGGATTGAATGATTTAAGAGGCAGGCTGGATGTCTTGTACTCAGCGGGATGACTTGTACTCAGCCGGATGTCTTGTACACAGCCGGATGTCTTGTACACAGCAGGATGTCTTGTGTGTGTGTTGTTGTTTTTTTAAACATCAACACCTTATAAATTGTTTTTATTCTGACCATTCCGTAGAAAAAAAGTGCCCTATATATATATCCATACAGAAAAAAAAACTGTCCAGTAAAAAAAATACAATTAAATAAAACATAGTTGGCAGCTCAAAAACGCAATTATGGATTTCAAACAAATTGCAGTGACGTGATCCTCCCATTAAAACGTCTTGGAGCACGTCATTTCAAGACAAGTTTCCACATATTGATCTCTGGGATGGAGATTGCCATCTCTCTGATAAGCATAGCATTAGGACGTGACAGGTCCGTAGAAACTCGACCAGCCAGCAGAAGACAGTTGGGAACGGGGAAACACCACAGCCAATGTCCTATGTGTCCATACAGTAGTGCACGTACCTGGCAGTGAACCCGGGGAGCCATTAACGTGGAGGTCGGCCCGGATCCCAGGGCCCATTAGCTTTTCTTGTTGACCAGGTCAACTGGACAGACGGGAAAAAGGCGGATGTGAAAAGAAAAAAAAAAGACAGGAACAGAGCTCTCCATTAGTTATCTAGATTCAGCGTGATTTATCTTTGCATTGACTGATGTCTATGTCAATAATGTAACGGGTTTGTTTATGTGCTTGTGACAGAGCGTGTTGACAAACGCGTGTTTTGTGTGTGTGTGTGTTGGTGTATGTACACTCTGCACACGATGGCCGAGCACATCTAGTCTAAGCAGCTAAACAACTTTATATTGAGTTGCAGTAACTGTCACGAACGTGGCTTTGGTTTGGCTGGCCATGTTTATTTCATCACGTGACTTTTGTCTTATAATATACATTACAGACGCTCTTTCTAATCAGAAGATAAATACGTCCCAGGTGTATTCAAGTGTCCATCTAGTCATGCATGGTACTTAGAGAATTAAACTCTGCTTGGTCATTGGTTGTCTTGGCATATTCCGGCAGCCTGTTGCATGCTCTAATGGTGCTAGGGAAAAAGGTAAACTTGTGTGAATTTGTCCTAGCCTATGAAATATGAAATATTCTTTTATCTTTATGTCTTTTTTAACGTTTGATTACTTTGTGTCTTTTGAATTCTTCAATTATAGTTTTGTGTTTTATGAAGTATTGCTAGTTTACTTTTTAGTCTTTGTACATAGAAACATTTACTTTTTGACTAAGTCATTTCTAGAAAAACAGTTACATAAATTTCTTGACAATGTATGTTGCGTTTTCATAACTTATCCTATCTTATATATCGTAATACAGGCATTAATTCAAAAAAGAAGATGATTACGTCCTACGCGTCAAGCCTTTAGTCATGCATATTAACCAATGACTTAAATTCTGTTAAGTCACTGGTTTTCTTGGCTAGCTCTGGCAACCCATTCCATGCTCTAATACCACTAGAGAAGAAGGAGCATTTGTACAAATTTGTCCTAGCATATGTTACGATGAATGTGCCTTTATCTTTGTGTCTTTCTGAGTATTTTATTAGATTTTGTTTTTGTATGGACATATGGACATTTTAAGGGAAGATATGCACTTAGCGAATGGGTATTTTACTTTAGAAACACTTAATACTTCCTGAAGTAACCTAGGCTTTCTTAATTAAATTAAAGCCTCTAGACTGGCCTCATTAGAATGTGTAGAAGAGAGCTCGCATGGCGACATACTTGTTAAAACTCGAATAAAAGTATTTCTCAGAACTATTTTTCTAGTTCTTCCAGATCGCCCTTTCAAGTTAAATGCTATGATCCTTCGTTCTCCAGATATGTGCCCTAACAATCTCTTGGTCAGTCGGATGACCAGAGTTCAAACAGTAAAGCACTTTAGACACACACACACACACACTTTCAGACTGACCTCCTTACGCGCTCCTAGAAGTGGTTCAACATCTTTTTTTGTTTTTTTTTTGTTTTTACCCTGGAGTCTGAGGAGATGGACCACCGGAAGAGTGGACGCTGTTCGATTTCCTTCTGATTAAGGGAGGTCACTCTGTTAGCTCTGACAAAAAGGGGTTTATTCTGGCCTTTTTCTTGTTCAATCCATCTCGACTACTCATAGTCTCCCCTTGAAACCCTAATTCTATTTGAAACACATCATTTTCTATTCTGTGATAACTCTATTGCAGTACTTACCAAGAGTGTAGAGGGCAAGCAGAAAGATGGCATACGTTTCAGACGGCTTCTAGACCTGTGTAAACATTCTCTTTTCCATACACTTTCTGTCCTACGCTTTCGTTCAGAGTTTGGACATTGACTTTCAGACAATCATTTATGGAATACGCGTTATTCGGTTATAGAAGGCCGATGAAAACTAGGACTATATTATTTTACATAATCAAAAAAATCCCTCATATGTCGATAGAGAGCGAGAAGGAGAGAGAGAGAGAGAAAGCGAGAGAGTGTGGGAGGGAGAAAGAGAGAAAGGAAGAGAGAGAGAGAGAGAGAGAAAGAAGTACAGAGAGACTGAGAGATAGAAAAAAAGTGAAAGTAATAAATAAAATCTCAGTTGTGGACCAGTGTGTGTGTGTGTGTGTGTGGGGGGGGTTATCTGGGAGAAGGTTTTCCGTGCTGCCTTTAGGCCCTCAGTTAACACAACTCTGCCCGAGTCGGGTTTCGAACCTCGAGCCACTTTCATAGGTAGCCTAACCAAGCCAAGTTCAAGCTTCCCACGTAATGAGAAGGAGACAGAGAGACGAAAGTTTAAACGTTTTTAAACCTAGCTTAAAATTGTCTTCCAAAACACGCTCTAACGACTTCACTTCACATGCTCTTGGAAAGTTGAGAAAGTTTCAAATCAACTTTCCTGATCACTTTGTGGTATCCCATTAAAGAACACTAGGTGTTGTGGAGCGTAGTGGAACTCTGTTTTGGTTGGATTGACTTATTTCGTTAACATGGCGAAGGTTTGTCTTTTGCAAGTCAAAGGTTTCCGTGCTGCCTTCAGGTGCTCAACATACAACTGCAGCTTGAGTCGGGGTTCGAACTCGAGGACTTTTAAAGCTAGCCAACAAGTTTATGCCACTCAGCCACACAGTTGTACTTTGTACACCGTAGAGGCCGATGCTGTTCACCTGTTTAGGTCTTGTTTGACCTAGTTCTGTCGCTTGGACTAATAGTTCAGTCGCTTGGACTGTGATCTGTCTGCCGATCTTGGTAGTGTTGGTCACGTGACTTGTGCGTATGATCGATCGAAGGTCAGCTAAAGACTTTTAAGTAAAAAAAAAAAGATAGGTGATTATACTTTTACTTTTAAAACGTAGTCGAGACAAATACACTTACCAGCACACGTACCATAATTACACTTACACACGCGCACTCTACGTTTGTTTTTCTATTTATAGTCATACATTCACATCACCGCATGTCTAAGTTAAAGAAATGTTATTTGTGCGTGTGATCGCTTTCGTTATACCCTGTGGCATTAATTAGTTCTTTAACAGCACCACAGTGTGTGTGTGTGTGTGTGTGTTTGTATGTATTAAAATCCTATTAAAGGTAGTGAACGTAGTTGTGTCAGGTCTATGTCACGTGATTACACAAGATCCTGATTCTGTAAACTATATGGATATACTGTCTTCATAATCTCCTGTAGCACATGAGAAACTAACGACCAACTTCCAGTTGACATTGTAGCATCTGTTTAGTTTGGTCTCGTCTAGATCATTAAGTTCAACTTACAACTACAAAAGGCTGGTACCCCCCACCCTCCTTTTATTTCACAGCTTATATCAACAGGTGCGGTGGCTGAGCGGTAAATTTGGCGGTAATATCTATAGCCGTTGACAACACATTCATCAGTAAGAAAAAATTCACCGATTATGTGATCAATTAGTGGTCATTAATTAATTTTGTTGTATATAGAAAAAGGGAACTTATTCCTGACATTGATTTTGCTGTTATTTTCCTTAGATACGTTTTTTTTTAAAACAAAAATTGTGTGTTCTCTTCTTCAATTAATACAAAGCTTATATCATCTCTGTCTGTCTGTCTGTCTGTGTGGTAAAGGTTTGTACACGTTATTTCTCCCACACCCAATTTCGGATTATGCTGAAATTTTGCCAATTTTTTTTTCTTTTGGTAATTAATTATTTTGTTTGGTATCTTGAACAAGGGAAAGAAATCGTACCTGGCATGTGGTGGTATACGTTGATTAGTCCCCTTGAGGACTCTTGAAACATTCACAATGATACCCCCTTCTTCCCTCCCCTGATCAAAGCGAATTGAGATAGCTAAAAGCTAAACAAAAACCATTAGTAAAAATATTTTTAATCCCACAGACTTATTATGTCTTGGTGGGTAGTATCCATAATTATATTTCAAAAAGCAAGTAATGACGCCTTAAACGCCAAGGAATACATTAAAATGTATGATATAAGATGTTGTTCTACCGTGTTCATCAACTGCCATTCCATTCACTATTGTCATAGAGGTAGAAGTCCATGGGAGTGGCGCTTGAGAAAAGGCACCATGTAATTAACTCTTTGGGAAGCTAGCCACACGCCCGTCACTTTATTGACCTGACTGATATGGACGTGAGACTCTGAAGACGATTCTGGCCGGCGGAAGGGAGGAGAGCTCTTCTGATCAAAGAGTTATTTCTCTCTAACTTTGAGGATGAAGCGCTGGTCACTTATTGGTAGATGCTGACCAAAGAGTGCAGAGCACTTGCCCGGAAATGTTAGTTCATTCACCAGATAGCCGTTAGCCTCGTTCTCGCAGATTGCTAATGTTAAATATTCATACAGAATTAGGTTTCGGAGGTGGAATTAAGATTTGTCAAGTGGTTGTCATAGCGACGAAAACTGAAGGGGACCTTAAGGGAGAAAAAAAATTGATACAATTCCAATGTAGATCTTATCTAGTATGTATACATTTTCTCTCCCCCCCCCCTCTCCCCCGTGGGGCCACCACCACCATGTTTTTTTGTGTTATAGTTTGGCTATTCATTCGTAAAGTTTACAAACGTTTATTTTTACCAAGCTTATATCAACCCACCCTGTCTGTCTGTCTGGTACATAGTTTGAACACGTTATTTCGCCGACTTGACATTCTCAGATCAAGTTGAAACTTTAATTAACATTTTGTTCGATGTCGAAAAAGGAAAAATTAATCTTACAGAATTGAGATATTTGGCTGGACATGTAGAGTTCTACCCCTTAGATAACCCTTTTTTTTAAAAGTATTTTTCAAATATTTTGCTTGTTATGTGTCAATCTCACATTAAAATTCCTGTCTTGCAAACTTCTCGTTTCGTGCGGCGTTCAGGCTCGAGGTTCCATGCACTGGTGTCACTCTAAAATTCCGTCCTTCAAATTCTCTTCCATCATCTTGACACGTTGCACACCTTCTGTTTTCCCGAAGCTAGACGTTTTGACGACTCCGTTATGGCGCCGGGCATTTTTGTGCTTGAAGTTTTAGACTTTATATCTTTCCATTTTATTCTGTTTTTATATCCGTCCATTTTATTCTGTTTTTATGTCTTTTCATTTTATTCTGTTTTTATGTCTTTTCATTTTATTCTGTTTTTATATCCGTCCATTTTATTCTGTTTTTATGTCTTTTCATTTTATTCTGTTTTTATATCCGTCCATTTTATTCTGTTTTTATGTCTTTTCATTTTATTCTGTTTTTATATCCGTCCATTTTATTCTGTTTTTATATCCGTCCATTTTATTCTGTTTTTATATCCGTCCATTTTATTCTGTTTTTATATCCGTCCATTTTATTCTGTTTTTATATCCGTCCATTTTATTCTGTTTTTATGTCTTTTCATTTTATTCTGTTTTTATGTCTTTTCATTTTATTCTGTTTTTATGTCTTTTCATTTTATTCTGTTTTTATGTCTTTTCATTTTATTCTGTTTTTATGTCTTTTCATTTTATTCTGTTTTTATATCTGTCCATTTTATTCTGTTTTTAATAAGAATGATATATATCTATGTGTTGTATGTGCGTTAGTGTTCAAAGTTCAAACGCATTTTTTAATTATGTGGAGATTTTGGAACTAACTTTGTTGTGCATTGTTCTGTCACAGAAGTCCATAATGTTGTGCCGGTTTTAATATTGTCCTTATCATTTTATGCATGCATGCTTGTGCTTTTGAACCCTCACTTTAATATGCCTTAAAGTTTTGCGCGAGCGTGCATATTTAAAGGAATATTATTCTCTTCAAAAATATTTTACATTATGGTATCAGGTAGTGGTTTTAGCTATCACAGTTTGCGATATTTATTCACGAAGCAGTCAAAACTTTTATTACAACTCAGTTTTGTTTGGTGGGTGGGATGGGGGGTTGGGAAGTAGAGGCTATATATAGTATAGTATAGTGAGGGGTGCGGTGGCTGAGTGGTTATGCGCTTGGCTTCCGAACCTGAGGTCCTGGGTTGGAATCTCCTTGAAGTCTGGGAATTTGAATTTCGGGATTTTTAGGGCGACCCTATTGGGTACTTGACTTAAGTTGGGGAAACTAAAGGCGGTTGGTCGTCGCGCTGGCTACATGACACCCTGCTGGTTATCCATTGGCCAACAGATGACCTTTAGATTGCATGGTCTTAAAGGAAAACTCTACTTTACTTTATATAGTATATTAAAAACGTGCTGATTATAAAAGGTTAGGCCTATGTCTTTTTTTTTGTTTGTTTGATATTTCATAGAACGTCTTGCGCTTAAACCTCCAGCTCAAAACCGTTCGGCGACAAAAAGGTTGCGCCAAAACGCTGTTTCCCTCTGCCCCATTTCGACGAGAGAGTGCATTGCTTTTTCTTTCTACTTGAGTGCCTGTGAATATTCCAAGGTCTAGCTTAAAGGTGACTAAGAGATAGTTAATGTCATCTTACGCATTAAGTTCCAGCCCTCGTATTTCCGAGGTCATGAAATATAAATGAGAAAGCCGGCAGTGGTTGTAGCTGAAGCGACTTCATTTTCATTTTCCGGTCTAATTGCAGTGTTTTTTTTATGTTGGTTAGATACGCCATTCTTATCATCATAGCGTCATTACCGAAATACTCGTCATTGTGGAGCTATTTGGAACGAATGTATAGTTTTTCCCAGCAAACACGCATGCACACACACAAACACATTTCTTTTGTCACAGTTGCCAACAGCAGATCAGAACAGTAGATTAGATCAGTAGATAAGAACAGTAGATCAGAACAGTAGATTAGAACAGTAGATCAGAACAGTAGATCAGAACAGTAAATAAGAACAGCGAATAAAAATAGAAGATCATAACAGTAGATCAGAACAGCATATCAGAACAGTAGATCAGAACAGTAACTAAGAACAGTGAATAAAAATAGAAGATTAGAACAGTAGATCAGAACAGCATATCAGAATAGTAGATCTTAGCAGATCTAAGAACAGCAGAAACGAGCAGCAGATCAGAACACCAGATTAGAACGAACCGCAGATCAAAGCAGCATTTAGGAACAGCTAGTCAAAGCAGCCGATGATAACAGCAGGCTAGAACAGCAGATCAGAACAAGAAATCAGTGCTTGACTTGATTAAGTTCTCTAAAAAGACGGGCGTTAAGAACTCGCGCTTGTCTGAATAGCACAATTTTCATTGTCCAGTAAAAGTTATCTACACATAAACTACATTGACATTGGTTACTGAACACAACATCCTAAGAGATATCTGAAAATCGACTATTTCCTGGCAGTTTATACAGTGGCGTAGCTAGGGTGGGGGAGGATGGGGCCCCCCAAATTCGTGTTTTTTTACAGTAAAAATTATATATTACGCAAAATGCAGGTGCCCCCAAAGAGGTCAAGCCTCCCCGGGCCCCCAAACGATGGATAATTCCTAGCTCCCCCTCAATGAGTTTATATTAAGCGTGTTATTACCATTGCTAACGTCTTTCTGCTTTTTCTAATAAATAATTTCTTTCACAATATTTTACACATTTTGTTCTAGCTGTTGCGTCAGTGAAGGGATCGGTTCGAAAACTGTGTGTCGCGCTCTCTGGAGTGGCGCGGCCTTTTATCAAAAGCGTCGTAAAGAAGTAAATGTCTATAAAGTAAAACCTACATTTATCGAAAGCGTTGCCAATCAAAACTTATGATGATATGATTCTTGGCTTATATCGACACCCGTCTAGGGCTCATTTGTTGTGAAAAGTTATCGCTCGTCACCTTTGATTGTATCCATGCGCTCACATTGTTACGTGTTTCACCTGGACTACATACAACGTCTGTGTAACGTGTGAAAATGACACTATGTAATCGCAGTAACAGTTCTGAGACGCCGCCATAAGTTATTAAAATGTTTCCTACCCAAACTTCGCGTACACATATCCGTCGTTCCCAGCAGCCATTTTACTGCGTCATGTAATCGATTTCACATCATAGTCTCGTCTGCCCGCTGTTCAAATGTCAGAGACGACTTTATAGTCAGTTCCCTTTTATTTATTGCTGAGTCTTTCTTCTTTTCTCTTTCACTTATGCTAATGTCTGGCTAGGAGGGAGAACACAAAATAAATGTTATTTCGACCAATGTTTTAGCTTGAACTGTTCGCCTGCTGACATTTGAACGCCGCTTTCAGTTCAGTACATGTCTATTTTAAAGTGAATCAATGGGCCAAGCCCATCAGGAACTACGGAATCTATTGGCCCGTACAAGGAAATAGACGTTTTTGAACCGGCTTACAAAGTCAACTTAAAGATGGCCTTTGTTCTTTTTACATTTTTTTTTTAGCTTACATTTCGTATAAGTGCTTTCAATTTTTGTTTGTTCTTATAAAATGCAAAGTTTACAATAAGAGTTTAACTCGACGGCGGACCCTGGCATAATCTTTTAATAGGTAACAACCTAGCGCACGCTTTCGTAAACATTGAACACGACAAATTTTAAACTGTAAATCCACCAATAGTCTCTTGTTGTGACTTTGTTTGGAAAGAGAGGAGGATGTAAGCGGATGTATTTTATAAGACAAGATAGATAAGTATATTGTAACAACTGAAGGGAGGCAACTCAACGAGATATAGATGTTTATTTACATGGAGACATGACAAACACATAGGACATCTGCCTTGAGCACAGCATATTCATCTCGACCCTAGACTTGGGCGGAAATCGTTCTCTCTCTCCTCTAATGTCAACAATCTTCCTAGTCTAGACATAGTGCGCACCTTCTGCACTATCTTGGATGGCGGTGTGCATGCCAAGGTTATAACAATATTATAATCTCTCACTTCAATTAAATAGCGGCCCGTATGTTTGTTCTATATGCACAATAAAAGATAGTGTCTTCTGAAAGAAATAAGTTTTTATAAACAAAAACAAATAAATATAAAGAAAATATTTGTAATCGCACAGATTTATTGTTGTTGGTCTACTTCTATTGCAAACTTAATGACATGACTGATCCAAACTAATTGATACAATTTAACTTCGTATAAGCTTTTTTATTTTAAAAATGTTTTTTTTTGTTATATAATGTTAGCAGAATATTCTGTGACTCTCTTCTAGAATTTTAAAACATTTAAATATGCGCAAAAAAAAAGGGTGTAAAACTTTCTCAAAAATTGATTGAAATATATGCTTGAATTCGGACTCAGTTCCAGTTTCAACTTGCACTACTTTTTGAACAAGGATCAAACTTGTCAGCCGTGGAAACAATAATACAATCACTGTCAGAGAAGTGTTGCTAATTTAAAAAAATAGAAAGTCATTATGTAAGGCCTTAGATAACCGAAATTAGAATGGGGCCCGGGGGAGGGGGGAACAGGGTGACGATGTTGTTTTACTATTAAGAAGTTGATTTGTTTACCCATATAGAAACTTCCACCCCATTCGCCCCCAACCAGAATCTCATTTCAACGCCCTTGGTAAACACATTTCTTGATCTCAACCCACACTACATGGTTGTGTTAGAAATTTAAAAGTCGACTCCAAGTCTACATGGACCGAAAGACATTTTTGATTACTGCCGCTAAACAGCCGTGGGCATCTCGGAAGACAAACCAGTCTTTGTACCCAGCAAAGCTCCAGACTTATCTGAGATAGCAGCTGGTGACGGCTACACTCATCGTGTGCCCACACCCTTGTGTGTGTGTGGTGTGGTGTGAATGTGTATTTCTATTGAAAATAACATGCATAGTTCTGTTCCGGGTGTTTTTCCTTCGTTTCAAATAACAAGCGCCTGTGTGCACCGCAGTGGTGTAGCTAGAGTATATGATGCCTGGTGCGATACCTCATCTTGATGCCCCCCCCCCCCCAAAAAAAAAAAAATAAAAAAAAAACAAAAAAAAAAACAACTAACTAATTAATAACGTTGCAAAACCTTACTTTTTTGTTCAAAATAATATGTATTCATTAATCAAATATTGTTAATTCTTTCATGACCTTAATGGCCTTTCATGACCGCAGCATTATCATAGCCTTGACCCCTGCAGTCCATTATGTCTTAGCCATCCGAACGCAATTTCTCTAGAATCATCTCAGTGATTCCAGCAGAATGCTTGTCCTTTGTGTCGATGAAGTCAACAAAAGACTCACGAACCTGCACCCCGTCATTATCCATGACAACATACCGTAAAATTTGGGAAGTTTGATCCAGCTTTGAGATGTCAGGTGTACTGTCAAAAATAATAGAGAAATATTTGGCTTGTTGTACTTGCTGTATGATTTGTTTCTTAGCGTGATCCCCCAATATTGTAATAAATTCATTTTGCATTTGTGGAGACATGTATGTATTCGGTCTGGAACAAAGCTTAGTTCGAAGCACATGCTCCCTCAAGAGTGGATCGTACTTTGATAGTAATTTTACTAACTCTCCAGGTTTTCGTCTCTTGTATAATGAAATCTTGGGCCTTGTTGTCAATATTGTTCCCTACTCTCAGGCGAACTTCAAGTTCCCTCCAAGCAAGCGATGACTAAATGTGAGCTCTGCTGGTCTCATGTTTTTCTATTTTCGGGGATAACCTCCACCACTCATTGAATCCATCTTTGGATTTAAATGAAGATTTGGTACTTGATATTGTTGAGAAGAGTATGCAGGGTAAGCAAAATAAGGATTCTTTTCTTTTTGGCGAATAACACATCCACTTTCTAAGAAGTTTCTCGCCGTTTGACATTTGCCGGAAAAAAACAAGCCTTTGAAAGCTTTCTAGCCTTTCCTTTTGCTGATTCTTGATCTCTATACGCCTCTCTGAATTGACTGTCCATACGCTGAACTGTTTCAGATCCTTGAGTGATAAGGTGTATGCGAATATTATCTGTGACATCAGGCAAATCTCCAATGTCGTTCAGTCCAGAGTTTATTATCCTGCTTTCTGTATTGTTTACACTGTCTGATGGTTCAGCTTCTTCAGTATGAATTTTTGAGGAGTGTACTAAAGACATGCTTGTGTGCTGTCCTTTAGTCTCTAGAACCTGCGATATTGAAGTATTTTCTTTTTTTCAGGATGTCGGCCTCATCATTTTTTTTTCTGGATTCAATGATAACCGTCTCATCTCGCTTTGTTGCTTTTAATTGTTCAGTTTATTCATACCCATTAACAGCTCGCCTATAGTCAGTGGACTCTGGCAATGATGTGACTTGAAATTGTCTCGATGCTTCTTTAGACTTAAGAAATTTAAGAAACGCACCTCACTGCGGTCAAAGAAACTGCTTTATGCGGATGACATTGTTCTCTGGTCAACCGGCAAGAAAGTCGACCAAATACAGGCGGCATTACAAGCAGACCTCCAAACCATCTCCTTGTATTGCGACAAATGACAGATTCAGATAAACGTTGCCAAAACGACCTGGTTCCTGTTCAGCATAGGGATCGACATTCTTAAGGCTCCATTCGAGCTTCAACTCGGTGGGCTGCGACTCCAACGTGAAAACACGCCAAAATATCTAGGGGTGACCCTGGATAGAAAACTGCCAATGCTCCAGCACGTCCAGGAAGTTGAAAGAAAAGTCTCGGATAAGTTAGCGTTACTAAGAAAGCTGGCCAGCACAAAGTGGGGTGACAAAGCTGACATGCTACGCACATTGTACTTAGGGGCAGTCAGATCACAAATTGAGTACAGCTGTACAGTTCAAGTATATGCTAGTAAAACTGCCCTCGAATCACTCGACCGAGTACAATCACAGGCACTAAGGTTCATTTCCAACAAACGCTGCTGAAATCTTAACAAACGTGGCCCCTTTACATTTAAGGAGGGAGAGGGCGGTACTTACAGCCTATGAGCGCTATAAAAGGGGCGACTCTAGGCTACCCACCTCAATATTAGTGCGACAGTGGAGAGAGAGGAACCGCATAAAAATGCGATCGTTCCTCCTCATTGCGGCCAATTAGTCAAATCAGCTGGACTCTCCACTGACAGAATCCCAATTAGAAGAATTAGTACTTGCCCTCCGTGGAGGAGAATGCCGGCCCGACAAATAAGCATGTCCCTTATAGGGCAAGAGGGAGCCACCAAGAGGCGATTAACACCTGCCATACTCCAAAACTTTGCATCAGCTACACTAAAGTCCTACCCATCAGATGCCATTTTCTGTTATACCGATGGGTCGGTAATGAGGGACTCCGATAGATCTGGGTATGGGGCCCTTATAGTCTATCCAGACCGGACAGAACCAGAGATGCCGATTTCTCCGTCTGAGCTTAAAAGGGTTTTGAGGCGCCAGCCAGACTAGTCAGTCTTGAGCACTGTTCATCATTTTGTTTACGTTACAGTATTACAATTACCTAGTTAGTTAAAAAAAAAAACTCGTAGAAAACAAAGGTTAGCTTATTTTAAAAAATTGACATTACAATAGAATTATTTCCAAAATTAAACTATAAAGAATCATAAAGAAATGAATAAACTAAGACAATTGTTTAGAGCTAGAGTTTAGAAATATATTTGTAAACTCAATATCTAGATTAAACCAGTGGACTAAACAATGAAGTAAAAAAAGGTTTGCCTATCTTCTTCTTCTTCTTTATATTACAGAGCATTGATCAGTGTAGTAACAACATGCACCGTGTGTCCGAAATAAATCTAGTAAATTAGATTCAAACTGTTCTATAGCTTACATTGTATTGAAGAAATAGTCAAGGAGATGAAACAAAATAGCGACATGACTAGTTTATAGTTAATCGTTAGTTCCTGTTTAAAATACAGCAGTTTATGTTTGTTCGTGTCCATACAATTAGTCGTTTTTACTGAAACGCTCAGGGAAATAGGAAATTAATACACGCTGGGAGAATTTTGGTGCCCCTCTCCACTTGGTGCCTTGTGCGGCCCGCACTACCCGCACATTGGTAGCTACGCCACTGGTGCACCGACCTATGAATCGAAATGTAAAGACCTAGAGAGATTGACAAAAAAAGAGCATTGTATTGAGATGCTTTAAATAAGAAAGAATTAGTTTGATTTAGTCAATGATGAAAGTTATTGCAGATTTTCACACATAGAAGCAACTCCATAAAAAGTAAGTCTTTTGTGTGTATATGGTGCACAGAATAAGGAAATATCGATAAGCGAAGCATTTTCATAAAATATATAAATTGCTTGCTTGTTTTTTTAGCACATAAGTATCTAATTTCTAACCTTCTTGTATCGGAATTTCACTTGTTCATTATTTAGTTGGCAACAGCGTCCTTGACATTGCTTAATTTGTCTTTTTACAATGTCTCATCTTTTCATTTTATTACATTTTCTTAAGGTAATATTATATCGACACGACATTTCTTCATATCGCTTTGTCTTCTTTTTTTCTCGCTTACTGTATTTATTTGCATAAAGATCTGACAAATCTATGTGTAAAGAAAGAGCAGGTTACTGTGATTCACTTTTAGTGTGAAAATCACCAATGGTGTCATTCTGCGAAGGACATAATAAAAAGTGTCTAATAATATTATAACGGAACAAATTAAAAGGTCATTTTGTAATGAAAAATCAAGAGCAAGATTTTTTAAAAGGAAAAGAATTAGTTATGGAGAATAATTGGTGTGATTGAAAAAAAAACAACTCAGGCTGTGTTTTTTTTGTGATGAGTAAAGCTAATCACGCGATGAAAGTTTAATTAGAAAAGAAAAAAAAAAGAATAATTGTAGTGGTTAATAAGTTTAAGAGGATCTCGGAAGTAGATGAAGGGACTTTTAGTTGTCGGAAAGATTTTTTTTTTGAAATGAGCAGGTTGAATTGGGAAAAAGGAGCAAACTATTCAACAAGTGATGAAGGTTTACTAAAGCTCTTTAAATTGATCAAAACGTCAGGTCCAGAGATACAGCACAGAGTGGGGCGGTTTCAATTAAACTCTCCTATCTCCCGGCTCGCCCGGACGTGCAAATTTGCCTTGTCTAGAAGCGCCACGGGGGATCAATCAATTGCAGGCCTTCCCCTCGGCCTCTCTTCCGATCGCTTCACAGGCCACAAGGAGGGAGTTGACAAAGTCAATCACTGGACGACTGGTTAGAGTGTTTGATGTCTGGAATCTGGTCATCTCCTGGACCTAACACATGTTGTGGAATTTTAGGAGGTATTCAGGGGTACAAGGGAGATAATGTCCATGTGGAGTTCTCGAATATGTTTTACGATGATGCTTTTTTTATTCATTGGGAAATGACAAATATTTGATATATTTAAAATAGCTCTAACAAAATTACAATTCCTCGTGTTTGCTTCAAACTCAACGTGGTAAAGGTAAATAACTGCGCTGAAATCGGAATCTGGAAACATCATGGGTATTTTGTAAACGGCTCTAACAATTTTCTCAAAAATTGTACAGTTTATATACATTTTTAGGGAAATAATATTACTAAATAGGCCACACATTGAAAACTCTGGTTTGACCTTTATAATTTTTAAAACTATTATCAACTTAAAATCAAATATGGAAATGTACCATGCTTTCAGCGGATATTCCCGCACTCGACTCCAGTGTTTTACTAAAGATTTGAATACATCAATAAACGTCCATGAATCAATCAACGAGGGCCCTTTATAATAGAGATGATCAGAAATAACTAGAATGAGAACTAATAGATCATCACCGAGCTTCATAAAGGAGGAATTGATTTAAATAAAACGTGACTTGTTTTTCGGCTATTACACTGGAGCATGGTCAGAATTGACTATAAACCAGTTGCAAGACTGGAGGCGCTGTGGCTGAGCGGTAAACCAATGGATTCTGAACCGGGGATCCCGGGTTCGTATTCTGGTGATGACTGGGATTTTTAATTTCGGGATCTTTGGGTGCCTTCGAGTCCACCCAGCTCTAATGGGTATCTGCCATTAGTCGGGGAAAAGTGGTAGCGGTTGGTCGTTGTGCTGGCCACATGTGTCCCTCGTTAACCGTGGGCTACAGAAACAGATGCCCGTTACATATTCTGCTCTATAGATCGCAAGGTCTGAAAGGCGAACTTTACTAATTACTTAGTACCTAGACTATAAACTAGTAGCTAGATGGGAAGACATTCTCACGCTGCTAAAACGTTGACGACTTTGCTTTCACTCGCCGAAATAGTTTCCACGGAACTTCCTGTTTACCTTATCCTTTAATCTATCCGTACAAGGTCCCCAAGGTCAGCTTTATTCTCTTTTAAGCTGTTTACTGACCTTTGTTCCTTTTATATATATTGTTGTCCAAATCAATTTTCATTGCTGGATTGAATAGACTATAGTGGACAAGCAGTTTCCCAGTTAATTGTACGTGTTGCTAATAGAACTGAAAGAAACGATTACTTATGGCTTTATTTCGTGGCCATTTATTAGAGGCAAAACATAGCTGTTACGTAGGGCAGAGTAATGTTCCATTGAGTCAAGTCTAAAACAGCACTAACAGAGTATAGAATAATGTATTATTTGGTCAAGTAAAGAATATCTCTTAGTGAATGCAGAATAATGTCTTATTTAGTCAAGTCAAAACACAGCTTTTTACATGACATTGAATAAAGCCCTATTTAGTATGTCTACACATAATATATAAATCTTGCCTGATGCTACATTAACAGTAAATATTGACTCTATTCCTCACAGCTATATTTCGCTATATAATAATTTATTTTTTTTGTTTTGTTTTTAAATTATGCTAAGTAGAAAGTTCAAAGAAGTGCTAATGGTGAGGAATTTCATTCTGTGAGGATTCGAGTCTCTTCCATTTATATACCATTCAGCCTGATCCCATTACAGGGCCGTTCATTCCTTGATGCTGTCTTCCCATCACTTCCTTTGTCTGCCTCTACTTCTTTTTACCTGGTACTGTTTCTTGCAGAAAAGTCTTTGCGACCCCCAAGAATCTCATTACATGGCCCTACACGTCTCAACTTTACATAGAGATTTAGTTCTACTCCCATTATAAGTCAATATCTACGTCAATGTCCACGCCTAGATCTACGTCAATATCTACGCCTAGATCTACGTCATTGTCTACGCCTATATTTACGTCAATGTCCACGCCCAGATCTACGTCAATGTCCACGCCCAGATCTACGTCAATGTCTACGCCTAGATTTACGTCAATATCTACGCCTAGATCTACGTCAATGTCCACGCCTAGATTTACGTCAATATCTACGCCTAGATCTACGTCATTGTCAACGCCTAGATTTACGTCAATATCTACGTCTAGATCTACGTCATTGTCTACGCCTAGATTTACGTCAATGTCCACGCCCAGATCTACGTCAATGTCTACGCCTAGATTTACGTCAATATCTACGCCTAGATCTACGTCATTGTCTACGCCTAGATTTACGTCAAAGTCTATGCCTAAATCTACGTCAATGTCCACGCCCAGATCTACGTCAATGTCTACGCCTAGATTTACGTCAATATCTACGCCTAGATCTACGTCATTGTCTACCCCTAGATCTACGCCAATGTCTACGCCTAGATTTACGTCAATATCTACGCCTAGATTTACGTCAATATCTACGTCTAGATCTACGTCATTGTCTATGCCTAGATCTACGTCAATATCTACGCCTAGATCTACGTCCGCGTCCAGGTGAGCTGGAAACTGCGCATCGCGGCGAGGTACATCTCCAAATTTCCCAATCTGTGTGTTCAGTTCCAGCGTCCTGCTAGCTTATCTGATACAGAATAATGACATATCTATACGTAATGAAAAGAATTGATTCTAAGCTATTTACAAGGCAGAAGAAATATGTTGAGTTTGTGTTCAGGGGATATGTAACTCGCATTGCGTCAAGTCTAGATGTTTCATGTTCTTGTCAAAGTGCACGTTTGCGTGTGAGGCTTGACCTTAGGTCCATTGGTCATAATATCATCAGTGTCATGCAGAGTGACTATATTTTATCTTAAATGCTGGAAACTAGTGACCACCTCAATAAGGAAGTATTAGGTTTCTTCTTAAGTCTACTGTAAATAATTAATGAAGAAAGTATTGGTAAGGATGTCACAGTAAAAGGACAGTATAGGCAGACAATGGCATATTGAATGAAGCATAATGTCATATTATGTGCCAAATAACATTGCAGTAATACTTAATATACATGAGAAGATTCTTGATATCAGGCAGAGGGCCTACAAACTTACCACATCAGGAGAAAACGCCAGAAAGTGAGTGCCAGATCCTGCTCACAATCAGAAGAAAGCTGTTTCTATAACACTTCATATACATTGAAGTACTTTTCACTTTAGTCTTCACCACAATATATATATATATATGTGTGTGTGTGTGTATATATATGTGCGTGTGTGTGTAGTCTTGCCACTTTACAAGTAATTACAAAGGTTACAAATATTTACAAGTTCTTCATCATAAGATCTGAAGACGATCTAAGTCTAATTACTTTCTACTTACAACATATACGCTATTCGCTAGGTTCCATGTGAAATATCGTATTATTAGATCTAGTTACTCGTCTATAGTCAGAGTAAGGTAACTAGTGTAAACTTACAGACAAGATGGCGGATCAGCTTAGTACGCAGAAATTGTCGCGTCATATGTCTACCAACCCATTTCGCGTTCTACCTTTCAAATCAATGGCTACATCAAGATGTACTTTAGGTTGTAGAAGAACATAACAAAACCTGTTGTCACTATGTGCTCAGCGGGAATGAGATGGAGCGAGATTCTGTGTTTCTGTCACTATTACATTCTAGTAACGATTTGGTCACCTCCAGTCAATAAAGTTATCACTGCCCCGTTCCAGTTTCATTGCAATCTCTTTCTCATTCCCTCTCGATCTCTCTTTCATCTCTTTTTATTCTGTTTCGTCTCTCCCGTCCCTCATTCCACTCGCTCTTTCCTCCTCCCTTCTTTCTTCTCTCTCTCTCTCTTCCATAGCTCAAATGGTAAATGACTAAATGCCTATTACCCACGTGTATTTACTTTCACGCCTTGACTGGGCCATCGGTACCTGAGTATGTGTTCTGTCGGAGCATGCTGTCCCCCAGGCAAGGGAGGTAATTGACTTACTGATCCATAATTTTGATAAGATTGTTTTGTGTGATTGCTTGCGTGTGTGAGATGGAAGAGTGGAGAGGGGGGGGGCGGGGAGAATGAAGGGAGGGGGCAGCGCTGCCATTGACTTGCCCCAGCCACGTAATTGGATTTGCTAATCATCCTGAAGATACAGATGGATGGTTTATTTATACATGTCAACATGCCAATACAGTATCGATTGGATAACACCGGATCCTTTCCGTCGTGGTGATAGATGATCCTCGGCGATGATGTCAGGCTCTGAGGACTGCGCGAGGAAATGGACTTCAGTTGTAGTGGTCGTCAAGAAGCAATGTTGGGCAAATAATAATAATAAATAATTGTTGTTGGACATTGTTGTGATGTAGCTTTAGAAAAATAATTTAAAAACATTTAGGTATGCGAATACGCCAAAATAAGAACAATATATAAATACTTTTATTAAAATTTAAAAAAGAAAAGACAATACCTCCTCTAAACGACTTATAGACCGATTATTTTGCACTTAATAACTAGTGAATATTTGATTTTTAAAAAATTGAACAATTTTTACCCCGTCTCATTAACCAATCAATGTCAAGTTATTTCCCACCCAGGCGGTTCGAGGTTCCATGAAGTAATGAGTTGAATAGAGGTATTATAATGAGACAAGGATTTGGATTAAAGCTCGAATTCCTTTTCAAAAACAAAATGAATTTGACTTTTACAATTTAAGTCGCACAATCCGAATGGGCGAGCAAAAGCCAAAACCTAGTTGGTCACTGTTCTCGAAAACGGCTCTAACGATTTTTCTAGAAATTTGACTGTTGCTGTATATCGTTATGAAAAGAATTACTAGCTCGTTGGTCTTAGCGAGCGGTAAAACTCTAATCTGACCGTTATAATGTTCAAAGTATATAAAAAAATAATTTACATTTGGCTAGAGGATTAGAAAATATTTATCTTGAACAGACTATATGTGTATTTCCGCATGTTGACCCTGTTCATTAAAAAGTTTAATAAATTAATATTCAGGAACATTTTGTGCACCATCTTCACAGTCTAGAATGTCCAGATCATTCGAATATTTCAAAGTCTAATACAACGTAGACATTCAATTAACCAGACATTCAATTAACCAGACATTCAATTAACCAGAGGGGATTGTGGAGGGAATGTGACGGGCTAAAAAAATTTTTCTTTTTGTCTAAAATATCTAACATTCATTAGTTATTACGAGAAAAACGATCGATCTATAAGTTGTATAAAAGAGGTTTTGTCTTTAAAAAAAAAAAAATATTTTTCCTTGTATTGACAAATCTCTACAGACTTTCTATACCAGTGTATTCATTTTCAGAATTAAATTTAACTACAAGATATTGTTAGATTTTGATCCATTATTCAGCTCAATCGAATTTCCTTGATGTCGCCATTTCGTCTTCTCCAGTGTCCCTTATTTCATCCACTTCTAGCTCCTGTCTCAGGACAGTATATATTCAGTTATACTAGTACATTTTATATGCATTATGAAATCCGTTGTTTTTTTCCTAACTAGCATAATAGTTCATAACATTATTTCAGTCAATAAAAACACTCCATAACAAAAATACAGTTTTTTTTTTAATTTATGGTAAATCTATTATATATTTAGAAGGGCCCTGATTGATATATCACTCAACACTAATTCTCCCACTTGCCTTGGACAAAAAATTAAGAAAATGTAACCTGTTCTCACTTACCTTGGCTCTAGGACAACTAAGATATTTTCATGATAGATATCGCAGCGGCTAAATGCACCAAAAACGATTTTTAATTGCAATTTCGACCCAACATGTTTTTTTTTCTTAAGCCAATGTATTGAAAAGTAAGTACAAGCACTGGCGGATCCAGGGGGGGGGCGGTAGGGGCGATCGCCCCCCCCCCCCACTCGGCCGACCCCCCCCCCGAAGGGGGGGGGGGGCGGACGAATTTTAGTATAGAATTCACACAATTTGTATACGAATTCATTACTTATGTTAATAATATATACTAATTATTTATATTTCAACCTATTTTTAGATTATTTCGCCCCCCCTCTAGTATGTTGGCCGATTTGGTGGGGTCGGGAGGGGTCGATGGTATCAATCCCGCCCCCCCCCCCCCATAAACTTTCGAGTGGGGGGGGCGGTCCAATTTCTTTGTAGAAATCACAGCTTGCTAACAGAATCAATTAAATATCGATGTGATTAAAACTTGTTATTGATATTTTAACCGATCTTTGTATTATGTCGTTCCCTGTTTGCCAATTAATCTCTACTGCCCTTCCCACCTAAACCTTTTGGGGGGGGGCGGTCCTACTTTAATGGAGAAATCATAGTTTGTGAACAAAATTAGTTGAATTAATATATAGATTTATATTATGTCGCTCGCCTTCTTGTATCTTGGCCGTTTCGGTGAGGTTGGGTGAGGGGGAAATTGCATGTACTGCCCTTCCCACTCTAGCCCTCTGAGTGGGGGGCGGTCCTATTTTTATGGAGAATCATAGTTTGTGAACAAAATTAGTTGAATATCTATATAATATAAACTACATATTGATATGTGGACTCATTGTATATTATGTCGTACCACACTCTAATCTCAAATTTTATCATTAGTAAAATTTAAATGAAAAAGGGTTGTACCAGGTGGGAGGGGCGATTCATGCAATCGCCTTTCCCCCATCGGACAAACCAATACTTTTTCTTTTTGTATTACAGTTAGGAAATTACAAAACAAAAACATCTGTCACTAATATAATTTATAGATATAATAAATTAAATTCTTATATCGAGTCGCCACACCCCTATTCTTTAATGCCAAATGCAATCTTTAGCAGAAATTATTAAAGGAGCGAGGATTAATCGTTTTCACTCTACCGCCCCTCCCATTTCCAGACAGAGTTTATGTAATTTCACATGAATTTATCATAACTATTTTAACAAAGACTTTGCATTCAAAAAATTAGAATTCAAACGAAATTTTTCACTATAAGAGTCACGATTGAGATGAGTTCTAAACCCAAATCATTTTTTCATAGTCGCCTTTTTCTAACCTTTACTCAATCTGATATTTTTCTAGTTAAAAAAATTTGGGACTATAACTCACAATTTATACTTTTATTGAATATTATTTATCGAATAATTTTTTTTTCGGCGGAGATCCTGAAAGCCAAAATCTAAATATGTGGGGTATCTTATCTTTTCAAGGAACTAATCGGATTTTTTGCAATGTATTAAGGGCCTATAAATTCATATTAGAATATTTTTCAAGTACAACATTATTCAAAAGGTCCTTTTTTTTAATAGTATGAATAATGAGTTTTAGGTCAGGAGAATACGTTTCTTCTGTGAAGTATGCAAGAAAACTCTTTTGGCGGCGGGGCTTCGCCCCGAACTCCATTGATGAATAATGAGTTGTAGATGTCAGGAGAATGCGTTACTGCAATGAATAATGCAAGAAAACACTTTTGGCGTTGGGGCTTCGCCCCGAACTCCGTTGATAAATAATGAGTTGTAGATGTCAGGAGAATGCGTTTCTACAGTGAAGAATGCAAGAAAACGCTTTTGGCGGCGGGGCGAAGTCGCCCCGAACTCCATTGATGAATAATGAGCTGTAGACGTAAGGAGAATGCGTTTATACAGTGAAGTATGCAAGAAAACTCTTTTGGCGGTGGGGCTTCGCCCCGAACTCCATTGATAAATAATGAGTTGTAGATGTCAGGAGAATGCGTTTATACAGTGAAGTATGCAAGAAAACTCTTTTGGCGGTGGGGCTTCGCCCCGAACTCCATTGATATATAATGAGTTGTAGATGTCAGGAGAATGCGTTTCTACAGTGAAGAATGCAAGAAAACGCTTTTGGCGGCGGGGCGAAGTCGCCCCGAACTCCATTGATGAATAATGAGCTGTAAATGTCAGGAGAATACTTTTCTGCAGTGAAAAAAGCAAGAAAACGCTTTTGTCGTCGGGGCTTCGCCCCGAACCCCACTTGAAAACCTTATAGCGATGCCCCAGTTGTTTTGTTTTTCACCAAAGGTTGAGAAATGCTGCTTTTAAAAAAATTCTCATGTATATATATATATATACGCACGTGTATGCATAGGGTTAGGGTTTACTTGGCATTAGGGTTAGGGTTTGGAAAAAAATCGCCCCCCCCCCCACTCAAAAGTTCTGGATCCGCCAGTGAGTACAAGTTTATGCTTCAGTTTTTAAGCACTTGACTTTTTGTACGGAATTTCTTCGGATATTAATAACACTGGTTTAGCTTAGTCGGTAGGTGGGATAGAGCATCAGACTTTATAAATCTGAGGGTCAGGGGTTCAAGTCCCTAATCGCTTAAATTTTTTAAAATATTATTTTATATAGCTTTTCTTTCGCAATAGTTACTTTCCTAACAGTTGAAACTGAATCTATAACCTCGAGCCTAAAATGATGTTTAGCACGATACAAAAGTTGATTGTGTATGAAAGTGTCAGAGAGACTTCCAATGGGGTCCAAAGCATGTATGTGCGTGTATGTGTCTGCGCAGCGCTATAAAGCGGGTCTTTCCAAATAAACTCAAAAGATTTTGTCGGAGAAATAACGATGCGTAGGATTAATAAAACCCAACAAATTGTGTGGTTCTGGAGATAGAGGTGGAGGAGGAAAGAGACAGATGTCCCGTTTCATTTCACTGGAGATAGAGGTGGAGGAGGAAAGAGACAGACAGATGTCCCGTTTCATTTCACTGGAGATAGAGGTGGAGGAGGAAAGAGACAGACAGATGTCCCGTTTCATTTCACTGGAGATAGAGGTGGAGGAGGAAAGAGACAGATGTCCCGTTTCATTTCAGTGGAGATAGAGGTGGAGGAGGAAAGAGACAGATGTCCCGTTTCATTTCAGTGGAGATAGAGGTGGAGGAGGAAAGAGACAGATGTCCCGTTTCATTTCACTGGAGATAGAGGTGGAGGAGGAAAGAGACAGATGTCCCGTTTCATTTCACTGGAGATAGAGGTGGAGGAGGAAAGAGACGGATGTCCCGTTTCATTTCACTGGAGATAGAGGTGGAGGAGGAAAGAGACAGATGTCCCGTTTCATTTCACTGGAGATAGAGGTGGAGGAGGAAAGAGACGGATGTCCCGTTTCATTTCAGTGGAGATAGAGGTGGAGGAGGAAAGAGACAGATGTCCCGTTTCATTTCACTGGAGATAGAGGTGGAGGAGGAAAGAGACAGATGTCCCGTTTCATTTCACTGGAGCATATTACACTAAATCAAGGGTTCAAAAGTATGTCACAGGGCGGCTCTTAAACATGGGGGCCCGTTTAGTGGGGGGATATTCAATGGGGGGGGGGGGCGGGGGGATATTCTGTGGCCCTACTAAACAATATAAAGTCTGTGAACAAATCAACAGGCGTAGCCGGTGTGCACTGTTAGTCAGTGGCGTAGCTAGGAATTCGCCATCATTTGGGAGCCCGGGGGGCTTGGCCTCCATTTCGCATAATATTTAATGTAAACAAATTCGAACACTCATTTGGGTACCCCCCTCAAGTGGGGGCCCAGGGGGCTTTTCAAATTCTGCCCTCCCCCCACCTAGCTACGCCACTGCTGCTAGTACTATATAGTTCAAACAACGATTAGATATTCTTTACCTCATTACTTTTAGAGATAGACCTATTTCTTCTCTGTAATAGGTGATCATGCAATAATAATTCTACCTAATTATGAGATAATTGATCTCACTGATTACTTTGAAAACTGACCTAAGAAAAGAAGTTCTTGGATAAAAGCGGAAATAGTAATGTTTCTTAATGTCCAAAGCTGCTCAGCTTGTATGCTGCCAATCTATCCAATCTTTTCATTAGCTCTTATGTCAGTATTTGATATTAACTGTAAGTAAGTTTTTTCCACTTTTGTGCTGACATTGTCAATTATTATACTTAAGCTAGGCTAGTGTTTATCACATTCCTCTCTCTGTCATCGTCTCCCTCTCTCTCTCTCTCTCTCTCTCTCTCTCTCTCTCTTATAATGTGCTTTTTCCGTTAAAAAAAAGGTGGGTAGCTTTAGGGGTAGATGCTAAGACTAAAACCCTGTTTCCTGCTAAATCAATTGTCAATGCTGTCGCTTTTAAAAGGAAATTCTTGTTAGATGACGTCACTCACGCACACACACACACACAAAGGAAAAAAATCCATTAATATGATGAAAATAAGAAATAATTACTAGCCGCTATAAAAGAAAGAAGAACAAAAAAATCACATTTTCTGAAGACAAGGGAACGGTGGCTATTCTGTTTTCAATCGACACTAGTCGAAGATTTCTCTGTCTAGTTTCTGAAGGTAAAAGCTCATTGAATGGAACAGATTATACATGTGAAATTTAAAATTGTTTACTTACTATTAAAATGCTTATGAACTTTCCTGTCTGTCTTAATAATTAGTCATGCCTACTAAACAGATGTATACTTATGGTTTGTTCCGTTTTATTTAAGCGTGTCAAATGAATTGCCACGCGTTCAGTTAGCCGCCATTACCTTTTTCTTTTTCTCATTCAAGCAAACAAACAGCACTTCCTGTCTGCCGTCTGCTCTCATCTAATAGGCGGGAGTATACAACGATTGGCGCGCGTGCTGATGAATAATGGCATCATGCAAATGAGCTTGACAAAAACAGGGTGGAGGGGTGCCACGGAAGGGTCACGACCAGCCGGACATTTACATGCGTAGACACAGCAGGGCCCTTTGATGTATGATCGGCCATGTGTGGACCAGAGTGACCTAGCATAGAATAATAGGGAGAGAGACAGGGCTGGACATAGAGCAGCTTATTTTTTGTGGCCTCGGAGCTCGAACCACGCGAAAGTATTCTGTCAGTATATATTGGTGTCCTTAAGCTGATAATGCTTCCATTAAAAAGCTTGTCAGACACCAGTTATTTATAGTAATGGTCATCTAATGGCCAGTAAGACGTTGCTTATTTGTGGAGATGTCCACTCCCTGCTCCGGATCAAATGAAGCTTGATTGTTTGAGAGATCAATACTGCCCTATGACAGCGAAAATGATGCCACCGGAACTAACTGTCGGACCAGCTATCATCCAACTTGAGTAATTTGCTTTGTATGTTAGTTTGAGAAACCTAACAGAGGCCATACGTGTCTGGACTTATTATTTAAGATAACATAATTTTACAGTATAGATTTTGGTATTTGGTATTTGTGACACCTTGAAGTTTGTTCATAGAATTTTTGAGATAGGCCTACGTAGATTCTTATTTTTTTTGTACTGAGTACTAGACATTTTTAGCTGTGGCGAAACCCCCCCCCCCTTACAAATACTTAGCTTTTCGGTGTATCCGATGTACAAAATAAAAGTTGACAAGCTTTGCTTTTTTTAAAAAAAAACTGTATTGATAACTTTGATGCACTTTTGAGCTGAATCCAATGTTCTAAACTCTCTCAACAGTTTCAATAGACTTTGTCAATCTAGATCTAGTCTAGCGTTGGCAACAGTCAAGTTTAATTAAGTGTCCTTGACATTGTTTAGTCATCGTGAAAAATCTCCAATTAAGAAACGTATTCATTTTTTTTCAACGCAAACACTTGGTAAATGTACACATGCTGTTTTAACGAACATATTTGTTATTTATACATTGGATTCTCGGTTTTTACATTCGTCAATTTTGACAAGTCTGGATTTAAATATTTCTCAGTAACATTCTATTGAAGACAGACGCAGACAGAAAGAAAACTTAAATAGACCGCCGGCGGACAACGGCTTTGTCTTCGCGAAAAGCGGAAAAATACGCAGATTGAATATTAAATAGCGGAGGTTCCCGGTGTACACGTCCTCCGGCCGCGTCTTTGGTCCGCAAGTCCCGAAGTGAATGTGTCACTGAAAATGACAACGTCAAAATAGACTCTCGTAAGACCCTCCGCCAGACAGAACACACTGTTCAATCAGGCCGATGGTAGGGAGCTCTTCGCTTTTGCTGGCCTAGAATTTCAAGAGCTCAACTCTACCTGACAGTTTCAAATTGGGCACAACTGGGTTTTACGTAGTCATGTGAAACACTGCGCACATCCTTAATCTTTGGAATCGAAGACATGGCTACCATTATTATTATTATTGACCTTTTTGGACAACTCTTAATGTCCCTCTCATTAACATTATTTTTAATTAGCAAAATCTTCATAAAAAATTTCATTCTTTAGTAATTGACTACTTCCCCCGCACGAATCCATCTATTTCTTACATTATGTTATACAGTCATCTAAAAGAGTGTACAGTTTCAAGTGTTAGGCAATAGTGCAGGCTTTCTCCAATGCTACAATCTGTGCCCGAGTAAAAAACTTGAATATATCATTATTCACGTTGGGTCGTGTTATGTAGACAAATCATTGAATAGAAATCTGTTTGGCCATGTAGATTTACTAAATGCTTTCAGACAAGCATTTGTTTTCTCGCTTTTATTTAAACAGAGATTTTAAAATGGTCAAGCAAAACAATGCCAACGCAATAGGATATGGTCACAGAAACGAATGCATTTTACATAACCTGGGCTCTGGCTGGAGATTTTTTTTTCTACTTAAAGAAATGCGAGCCAGAAGAGTTCTCATTGTTTTCTGTTTAAACCCACACATTTGTGTTCATCTTGTAATGTTCCAGATACCTTGAAGAGCTCCTGGTCCTGGGCTGACTTTGTATTTATGGATATGCCATCCACTCTTTTGTTGCCTTGTTTATTTTATTATCAACATAAACATTATAACAACGTTATCTCTAACGAAAGTAATAGCTATGCATTTTTACACACACACACACACATATTAAGCATGCACTTTCAAATTCACCTCACTTATTGACACACTCACACAATTTACACACACACACACACATATTAAGCATGCACTTTCAAATTCACCTCACTTATTGACACACTCACACAATCAGGTAACTGTCTTCTTTCTTTTCTGTCAGGTGCATTAGTTGGGATGTTTATCTGATAATTTATTGCTTGGTTTTTATTGGTAGATCTAGATAGACGGCTTATTGTTATGTTCTTACTAGCATTGTATTCCAGATACGCCCGTTGATTTCATCCCAAACTTTATAGAGTTTATTTTAGCCGGATTCTCCCCTCCAGTTCTTACCGAGCTTATATCAAGTCACTCTGTCTGTCTGTCTGTCTGGCCAAAATCTTTTACTTGTTATTTCTCCCACTAACCATTCTAGGATCAAGTTGAAACTTTGCACAATTATTCACTTTCGATGACAACACACGAATTAAAAAACAAACAATTAATTAATCTGTTAGTCGAAATTAATTAATTTTGTGTTATATGGAAAATGTCTAAATTGGCATAGCCGAGCTTTGACAATAACCATAATAATTTAGAAAATTAAGTCGTTCGTTAAAATCGTAAATAGACTTATAAAAATTATTTTTTTTAAGTACTTGAATAGCTCAGTGGCAAAACACGTTGGCCATCCATCACGAAGGCTTTTGTTTGAACTCAGACTCGATAAGCTTTCTTTTTTACTTCGCGTATGTCAAATCTCGAATGGACCACTTTGTCAACATTGAAAATAGCAGAGGCGTATAAACAACATTTTTTTTTTTTACAATGGCAAATAAATCGTTGAAACAATATTACTTTTGACCATCAAAATAAAATCACGTCTTGAATATTCATTGCAAATAGGCTGATCCGACAGGGATCGAACTCCGACGGGGACCGCCTCTGAGTTTGTATGATAACACAAACTCTCTTTGTAATCTTGCTAAAACTTAATTTCCTCTACGTATTTCATGCAACCAAAAAAACTTGTAAGCTGAATTTTGAGGGACAGGTTAGCGGCGTGTCACTGATCGGATATGGCTTGTGGGCCGTAGTTTGTGCATCCCTGTAGTAGAATCAACACTAGAAAATATAACATCTCACTTCGTTGAGATAATTCAAGTCATTGAATTTTGACCATGAGATGCGACCGACACAGTTAACAATAGATGAGCACTTGAAAAGTCCTATTAAATGATCTCCTAAGACAAAGTCGTCGTGACACGATAGAAAGAGAAAAAAAGGAGGGGGGGGGGGAGAGTTGGAGGTAGGAAACAGTTCTTGCTAAATGTTGACATTTCTTTTTACTGGCTATAAATAGTGCCCCATATTTTATTAACCTCCGTAGTCAGTGGTTAGATCTAGCTCAAACTCTTATCATTATCTTTCTGATTAAAAAGTACTTATTAGGTATCATCAGCGCTTGTTAGACTTGGTAGGGATGACACCAACCTATACCTACAAATAGTTACAAGTCAAGCTTTCTGAACAGTTTTTATCTTGTGTGCTCATTCCCAACATCAATAAACAATATGCAAATTAAAAAGAAATATCTAGGTAACATCCTTTTTTAGGTTGAGGGGTGGAGTGGGGAAGAAAGCGTGGTGGTAGAGGCGCAAAGCTTCCGAACCGAAGGTCTCAAGTTGGAATTCCACTGAAGATTAGGATTTGTTTCGGGATTCTCAGGACGCCCTTGCGTCAAACCAACTCTGGTGGGTACCTGACATATGAGGAGAAATTAAAAGCGATTTGTCTTTGTGCTGGCCCCATGACACCCTCGGCAAGCGGCGGCGATAGAAGCAGATGAGCTTTACATACTCTTCCACAATAGATCGTTAGGTCTGAAGGGGTACTTTAACCTTACCTTTACCACCTGTGTGTGAATGCATGCTCCCTTAAAAACCTTCTGATTTTTCCCTTAATGCTAGATTTACGCTAACTTTTAGTATGCTCAGGTGTACTAATGATGCTGCTGCTAGACTTTCTGCACTGGTTATCGAGCTATCACATATGGTAATTCTTTGTAGCTAAATGGCTGAATCTAGGAGTTCAACGCACGTGGGGAATACAAAAAATGAATGACCTTGTCTCTAAAAAATCTAAGGCGAAACATTTGAATAGATTTTTGAAACGGATTGATGGAGTTAGATGGAGTTAGATGGAGTTAGATGGAGTTAGATGGAGTTAGATGGAGTTAGATGGAGTTAGATGGAGTTAGATGGAGTTAGATGGAGTTAGATGGAGTTAGATGAGGCATGATCACAGCTCGAAAGAAGATCGCAGACTATACAGAATATCTATGACTCAAGTTTCCATTCACGTGGTTGTTATACTTCATGTTGATTGGATCGCAGTAGATCAGTCTGCACGATTGCTTTAAGGAAAATTCTCTTGTTTAATAGTTTTATAAAGCTTCTATCAACTCACTCTGTCTGTCTGTCTGTCCGTCTGTCTGGCCAAAAGTTTGTACTCGTTATTTCTCCCACACCCGAACTCGGATCAAGCTGAAATTTTGCACAATTATTTAACTATTGAAAATTAATTATTTAGATTGGTATTTTGAACAAGGAAAAAAATCGTACTTGACAGATGTAGTGGTATAAGTTGAATTATTTCCCTTGAGGACTCTTGAACCCTTAGTGAACTTTTTTTTTATGCATCTGAAAAACGATCACGTAAACATTCACCAAGATACCCCCTTCTTCCCTCCCCCTTTCCCAACTGATCCAGACAAGTGATAGGGTCAGGGCCGGCCTTAGACCACTGCAATCTAATCGACTGCAGTGGGCCCCCTCTGTTTCATAGGCGTCCCGCTAATTCTAGGTGTAAATTCTTAAATAAAACCATTATAACTTATATCATGGTTTCCGCGGCCTCCTGATTTTCCAGGAGATCCTGAAATCTCCTGAAATGGCAATACGTACGAAAAAGTCCTGGAAATCTCTTGAAATTATTAAAACAAAAACTCATAAAAATCTCCTTTAAAACAGACAAAATTGTCATTTTGGGGTGTCATTAACTATGGTAAATGCCAATACTACGCGCGATTACAAATAAAACGACTTTGTCAGCTTTTGTTTAATAAAGTGTAATGCTAACAAAGACGAATTTATTTTCTAAAACAAAATCTTAATTTTAACATAATATTTTTATCCCTGTCCTGACTGGGACCCCGTGCAATCCATTTCGTTTTGAGCCGCAATTGTTAGGGCCGGCCCTGGTCCTAGCGCATTGAGAAAGCTAAAAGCTAAACAAAAACAATGCGTAAAAATATTTCTATTCGCATAGATTTAATATGATCCAAATTAATTGATACAATTACAATTACTATAAGCTTTTTTAAAAAAGTATTTTTAAAAGCGTTTTTCTTGTTTAAGACTTTGCTTTTATAGAGAGCATCTTTCAATGTGAAAGTTTATAGAGATACAAAGTTTTGTTTCAGCCATGTTTGATTACACCCACGGCCTTTGTAAAGTCTTTAATTGAGAATTCTCCCACAGACTGACACTACATACTCTTATAGAGTATTTCAGTAGGGATGGTTTAATTGACATTGACATATTGCAAGATTAGTCGACCATATACAGTATGATAGAACAGATTCATTGCAAGGAAAATTTGATAATTTTAGTGTTTAAAAACACGGAGCTCTAGGCTGTTTCTTACTTTTATAATTTAAATTTTAATTTAAATTATGCTTTTCAAATTATATAGATATCTATTTTTTTTTCGACAAAATACAATCTTTGCGACATTGACTTCTCCCCCCCCCTCCACTCAAAGAAAAAAATTGCGACATTGACTTCATCCCTAAACAAACTCTTGGGACTGTTTCTAGAGTCATGGTTCGCCGCTTTTTCGATTGCTCTCTTGTTCCACTCTCAGCTTTATTCCACTTGACCAAGTCAGATCTGTTGATACTACACGTGTCTCGGGAGAGAAAGAAATGACCGCGGTCCACTATGATTCCAGGCATCTAGAATCTAGATCTGGCCTTTCAGAAACGGTCATCTGATCGGTGGCTCTGACGAAACATTCATGACATTCGAGTAATCGATTTGAAAGTTGGGCGAAAGTATTGTTCAAAAATCGATTTCATGAGACCATTTTTTTTCCTCCGATTTTTTTTTTGTGTTGCTTCGAATTGGATGATTTAGAAAGTCGATCAAACGTTGGGCGATGAACCAGAGCCTTAATTTGTCTCCTGCCTCGGCTGTCTGTCTCTCGCCGAGTTTCTAATTGTGTTTCAATGTAACGACCTTTGTCCCGGCTGCTGTTACCTAATCATGTTGGGGTGCTTTATCAAATGGTTAATGAAAAATACGCCGTGGTCTGATTTGGCCCGCGTCGATGAGATGGTCTCCAAATGCCCGGTCTCACACAGACGGAGTATCGGATTGCAAGAAAATCATTATTTGATTTTGAATACATTGTCTTTGTACTGATAGTCGATCCAACCCATGAAGATAGTCGATTTCTGCATCCTTTCAACATTGAAGATAGTCGAATTCTTTGTTTTCTCGACATCTGTACATCGTCATGTAGTCAGAAGGTCATTTTACAGTTTACGACATTCATAATAAGAAATGAAAAAGTTATAAATGAGATTTTAATGTTCAAATAAAGACCATGAGCTCATTAAAACTCTGCAGCTAAATTTATGAGGAAACATTATATAAACGTATAGACAGATATTTAAATATCATCTTACAAACGAAGGGATTGCAACCCCACCCCCTAATTATAGAGTATGCCCAAACACTTCTTAGGCCTATCAGTGCCATATCCCTGCCTTATAATGCCCTCCACATATGCACATAATAGATTCAAATGAAACGTTTCCACGGAAAAGTTTGAAAGAAGAAACATCACTGTTCACTACTTATATTTATTTTTATTTTGTCAGTCTTAGACCCAGGGCCGGTCCTAGCGATTGAGGGGCCCTATGCGAAACTGATTGCGCCGGGTATAGTTTGTGTGGGAATAAGGATAATAAGCGAAAATTAAGATTTTGTATAAGAACAAAATTCCACTTTGAATTTTATTCATTCTTTACTAAGTTAAAAATTGCGATCTGTACTTTACGAACCTTGTAACCAACGACATATTTAAATGCCAGTGACTATAAAAGTAAATAAAGTATTGGAACTTCCGATTAAAGTAAAATTTTCCCGATTATTATGTTTTATTACATGAAAGCTGAGAATGCTTTTTTTTTCTTTTATCGCGCGTAGGATCGGCGTTTTCCGCAATGAATGACACAAACAAATGACAATTTTGTCTATTTTTCTGGAGATTTTCAAGAGTTTTCATGAGATTTTAATAAATACAGGAGATTTCCATGAGTTTTTCGTATATTTTTTTGCAATTTAATAATTACACCTTGAATTAGCGCGGGCCTATGAAAGCGCGGGGCCCACTGCGACCGCATAGGTTGCAGTGGCCTAAGACCGGCCCTGCTTAGACCTAGATCTACTGAGGCACCTTATTTAACCTATCTCCACAAATTGTATCATACCCCGTCGCAAAAAAAAAAAAAACAACGAAAAAAATAAAACCCCACCCTTTCATATAGATGTAAAAACTTGATAATCACAATAATTTAAGGATAATTCCTTGCACTCACGAAGACAATTATTTGCAATCTGGAGGAGAATTATATTAAAGATCTAGATCTGTGAAGTAGCATACACATATAAAAAAAAAATTCGAACGATGAAAGATACGCTCCAAAAAAAAAAAAAAAGCATTAATAAGTGCTTAAAGCAGAAAGAACTTTTATTTTGTACATTAAAATCTCGGCTTTCAAATACATATTTGGTAAAACTGTGATTAAAAACATTTTTTTGGTGAATTTAACTGTTGAAAATGGCTTAGTTGTCTTAAGTTTAAGTTAAATAAGAATAGGTTAAATTTACGTATTTATCGTCCACTATAAGTGGGAGAATTAGGGATTATTATTATTATTATTATTATTAGGAGTGAATGAATGAATTTACTAGTAGTAATTTCATATTGTAGATATTAACACAGAGTAGAGCAGTTTAGACTTTCAAACTTGATCGATAGAATTGTGCTTCAAATATCTTCTTTTAATTGTCTCGATAGTTGACGTCCAAAATACTAAGATAAGTTTAAAAGTTACTATGGTGTTGCGCTGTCGGCACAGTGACCTAGTTGAAAGTGATAACCTGCCATTAGCTAGGCTCACATCAGGATGTTTACGCGACGCTTCATCCGTTAATTTGTTCCAAGGCTTTACTTTAGTTTTGTTTTTGCACTTTCACTAAAACAGACACGAATATTCGTTTGTTTCCCCGCGTGCCAAGATGATATTGACATGTAAAGACTACCGACACACAGTGTAATTCATCGACCATCGAACAAGTCGGCTCCAAACGAGACTCCTTAAGGACTAGATCTACATGTACACCTAAGACTTTAGGACAAACATGTCAGCGTGATGTTGTAGAATAAAAACAAGCAGAACCGATCTGTGTCAGCCAGAGCTTGTGATACTTACTCTATGATTGAACATGACAGTATTATGTCACAGTTGAGCAGTTCCTCCACACGCAAATGTTACACAGCTCGATGCCAAAGAGTTTAGCGTCATGTTTCTTTCTCTTTAACATATTGTATTTGTTTTATAGCGTCTTATTTTATACCTGCATTCTTATAACCTTACAAAGACGCTTTTTATTTCATCGAAATGTTAGGCCAAACTGCACGTGATGACGGATTTGCTGTCAAAGAGGTTTACGGTGAACCGCTTGCATCAGATTTCATCAAAATTAATTTGTGCCAGATTTCTCTGACATCAGGTCACTCCGTGCCAAAGTCTGACATTGGAATTTAGTCTGAACTAAGTTGAGTTTAGCGTGTAAATTGAACAAATGACACGCTTTTCTAGTTTCATACTTCCGGTCTTTCTGCGGACTGAGGCTATGCCACTTCAAAATGTTACTGTCGAATGATGCTGTGTTACTGTAGAATGATACTGTGTTACTGTAGAATGATGCTGTGTTACTGTAAAATGATACTGTGTTACTGAAGAATGATACTTTGTTACTGAAGAATGATACTGCATTACTGTAGAATGATGCTATGTTACTGTAAAATGATACTGTGTTACTGAAGAATGATACTGTGTTACTGTAGAATGATACTGCATTACTTTAGAATGATGCTGTGTTACTGTAAAATGATACTGTGTTACTGAAGAATGATACTGTGTTACTGTAAAATGATACTGTGTTACTGAAGAATGATGCTGTGTTACTGAAGAATGATACTGTGTTACTGAAGAATGATACTGTGTTTCTGTAGAATGATACTGTGTTACTGTAGAATGATACTGTGTTACTGTAGAATGATACTGTGTTTCTGTAGAATGATACTGTGTTTCTGTAGAATGATACTGTGTTTCTGTGGAACGAGGCTGCGATACTTTTGAATGAGGCTGTCTCTATGATGTGTTACTGTTGTATACGGATACGTTACTGCGGAAGGAAACATGACAAGCCAATAAAAATGAAAACTTTCGATTGAGTTGCGCCACACACAAGCTGAGCATGCGTGTGTATGTGTGTACATTTCCTTCTTCGAATTAATGTTTAACTCTTTCTCTCCTAATCGAAGATATCATCGTTGATTTTGACCTCATTAATTAAATTAATGTTTAATTTTTTTAACTTGACTTTGAATTATATAAAAAGAGTATGCATTTCCCTTTAAATCTATACCAAATACAACATTTTCTGATAACAAACAACGAAGCTATTGAAGCCCAATCATAGCAGGGGGAGTGAAATAGTAATGAGCAAATGAAGAATTCCTTCAAAACGTGGAAAAAATAATTACGGAGAGAAAGAGTTAAAACGTTTAGAAATATTCTTGTACTGGCTTTGCATTCAATAAAAAGGTAAGATAAAGAGGTCAACACTATACACCAGAACCATTAGGAGAGGTGCATTAGAGGTAGGGCTTATAAAGAGGTCAACACTATACACCAGAACCATTAGGAGAGGTACATTAGAGGTAAGGCTTATAAAGAGGTGCGTGTAAACAGATGCACTAATATATATATATTTTGTAATTAGGGTGCCAGGTACAAGCTAGTTGCACCTTCTGTACGCCACTTAAGATAAATATGTCTAGAATGCAAGTCTGGTCTTGTCACAACGAATCAAAGCGATGTCTGTGACAGACACAATACCCTTACATGAACCAGTGGTTGTTGTCTGTATAGTTCATTAACGCTGCCAATCGATCCAGATTTAGAACTCGACATTTCTTAAGATCACCAAGTACGTCTGCTAGCAGAGGATGCTGTATAGTTCCTTTACAATACAGCTTCCGGTGAATATGCCTGGAAGGATAAAGACATATTGAGTCATCTTGACATTTATTAAATAGGATTGCGGACTTCTGAGCTGTGCACTTTCATTACTGTCACCTGATTGTCTGAATTTTATATTTAGACCAACCTTCAGAATATTAATGTCTTTCTCTTATAAGAAAATGTTTCGCCCTGTTCTGACCAGTCTACTCCATCTGGGCTTTTCTGATTTTGTTTCTTTTCTTTTTTCAGCATTCTTTCTTTTTTTTTCTGACTTTGTTTTCTTTCTGGAAACAAGTGTTAGAAGAGTTCATTAAAAGAGATATTGTTTGGAGACATCGTTTACTGTCAAGTTTTAGTATCTCACAAGACATTTACATGTGACGAGCCGTCCGCTGAGCAAAAATAATCGAGCCTAAGGAACACGCAGGATCGTTCTTTTATTTCGTGCCGTGTAAAGCGCCGTATCACATGTGTGTGTGTTCCATTGCTGATGTTTCACGTCCAACTAATGTCCCTCACCTCTCCCCCTTTATTAAGTCCCCCGCGTGTATCACACCAGGTCACACCATATAGGCAAATTCACCCTTCGACCAACCGGGTAGTGTTCACATCAGAGAGGGAGTTTTCGCCCTTTTGTATTGTTCAAATGTCGCGGCGCACTTATCTCGTCGTCTGATCAAACATCACAAGACAATTAGGCCCAAGGATTCTCTTCCTTGTTGTCTATTCAACCCGACTTCTGAGCGCCAGACGACGTGAGACATCTTGTAAGGTGCCGCCCGACCCTGACCCTCACGCTAACAGGCTTGACCAGCCTACAGCGTCCACTGCAGAACGACCTCTGTGAACAACAAGTGGACACAGCTGAAACACTGGAGCTAAGTTAAACAATTTGGGCAGGCACGTCACTGTATTTAGCAGTGAATGGGATGATTTAGTAGTGCTCTCACTTATCTCTTATAAATACTTAGGTTGCTTCAGATTTTTTTAAAATCGCTATCACCCAATATGTATCTCAATGTTTCTATATTTTATTCATTAACTATTTTTCTCTTCTTAACTTAAGCCATTCTCGCTTTTATTATTGTATGTCATCTGTGTGTCTAGTTTCACAACCTTTACTGTATGCTGGTCTTGATCTCCGTTAGAACACCCTACACCTAATAGCGCTATATTTTAGAACACCCTACACCTAATAGCGCTATATTTTAGAACACCTTAGACCTAATAGCGTTATATTTTAGAACACCCTACACCTAATAGCGTTATATTTTAGAACACCCTACACCTAATAGCGCTATATTTTAGAACACCTTAGACCTAATAGCGCTATATTTTAGAACACCTTAGACCTAATAGCGCTATATTTTAGAACACCTTAGACCTAATAGCCCCATCTGTTAGAACACCCTACACCTAAGAGCGCTATATTTTAGAACACCCTACACCTAATAGCGCTATATTTTAGAACACCTTAGACCTAATAGCCCCATCTGTTAGAACACCCTACACATAAGAGCGCTATATTTTAGAACACCTTAGACCTAATAGCGTTATATTTTAGAACACCCTACACCTAATAGCGCTATATTTTAGAACACCTTAGACCTAATAGCGCTATATTTTAGAACACCTTAGACCTAATAGCGCTATATTTTAGAACACCTTAGACCTAATAGCGCTATATTTTAGAACACCCTAGACCTAATAGCGCTATATTTTAGAACACCTTAGACCTAATAGCGCTATATTTTAGAACACCTTAGACCTAATAGCGCTATATTTTAGAACACTTTAGACCTAATAGGGCTATATTTGAGAACACCTTAGACCTAATAGGGCTATATTTTAGAACACCCTACATCTAATAGCGCTATATTTTAGAACACCTTAGGCCTAATAGCGCTATATTTTAGAACACCTTAGACCTAATAGCGCTATATTTTAGAACACCCTAGACCTAATAGCGCTATATTTTATAACACCTAAGACTTAAAAGCGCCACCTGTTAGAACATCTTTGGCCTAATGGCGCCATTTCTTATTAAATAACTCGTTATTTAAACTTAATTAAACGACCACAGCGTCACTTTAAATTACTGTAAGATTTCCAGAGGAGGCCGGGATATAACAGACGATCAGTCTTTGAGTGGGATTAGTGATGAAACATCAGAACTTTTAAATTTCTAGCATTTCGTCACCATTCTCCCTACCCTCTGTCAGGAATATTTGGTCAGGTATGTCTCCAGGATTGGTTAATTAGCAGGCACTCATGATAGATGGACAGCTCAGGTGAAATATAATCAAGAGAAAGGGAGAGGTATTTGTTTGGAAGAAAAAAATAGACGGTTAGATACATAGATTAGATAGATAGATAGATTGATTGATAGGTAGATAGATTGATTGATTGATAGATGGACATATGGATAAATAGATAGATTGATTGATTGATAAGTAGATTGATAGATTGATAAATTGATGAAAAATTGATTCATATATATGTTAAAGACATAGTGCAAAATCCTGCCATTATTTACTTTACTCTTTATAATGCCGGATATTTTTTTGTCCAATCGGTCTACTTTGTGTGTGTGGGGGGGGGGGGAATGATCTTTTTTTTTTTATATGGCATGAGCACATTTAGTTGTTCGGTCATGATGTCCAGCCTATTAGCCGAGATAAAACCTTAGCGTGGTCGAGTTAGATTCTTGATCTGGACGCGACATCGTCTGCCTCACGCCTGATGTATGCAGCGAGCAAGTTCCCAAGTTCAATAACCCGATGGAAACGCCACATAAAGTGTTCGGATTACTTGCTCTTGTTTAGCATCTTCCTGTCTCTTTGTTAGTGACCATACATCCTCAACGATGACCAGCACGTCACGGTTTACGATGATTGCCCAGTGGTCATCGATCGGCCTTTTTGTAAGAGTTTTCTTTTTGTCTTCTTTCACCTCATGTTCGAGTATTTCAAAGTGGGACCTGACCTGATGCGGGAATAGCCTCTTACTGGAAGGGTATTCAGAGAGGACAGTCACGTGATTGAAATAGCTGTACAACAATTACAATGCGTTTTTTTTTTGTTCTTTATACTCACCACAAAATAATTAATAAATAAATAATTTGCATTGGGACTGATAGTGTCAGTGAAACATATAGTGAACAAATATTTATCTGTATTTCTTTCTTATGTAGAGGGTACACTTTATTTTATAATTTTGGTGGGAAACTTTTGCCCAATTCATTTGATGATAATATTTCTTATGAATATGTTCATTTGTAGGGTGATGTATGTGTTCATTTGTAGTAGGATGTATTTGCCCATTTGTAGACAGATGGATGTGTTTACTTGTAAGGAGGTGTTTGTGTTTATTTGTAGCAGTTTATTTGTGTCTATTGAAAATGGTTTTAGTAACCTTTGCTGTTAGAGCTGTGTTTTTTTTTTCAAAATCATTTGTAGTGGTCAGTAAAATTATTTCCCTTAGTTTCACAGTACAGATATAGAATTTCTGCTTCGTTTGAGCCGTAGAACTTTCGGATCAACAACGAAAGCTTTACCGGTCTACCATGATACGATACCAGATCATCTTCCGTAGCGCATACCACACGGCCAGACATCTATCTTATATATATGGTAATCAGAAGTGGGCTATTATTTGTCCTATTTATTCGTATAAAAGTGATGGCGTGTTTATTAGCAGGATAGTCACGAGAAATTGAACTTCAATGTATCCAAGTAAATATAAAAAAAAGAATCTATCTCGAAACGTAAGAAATTCAATAATTTGATTCAGCAGCGGCAAAACGTGAACACACTGTATCTGAGATAGCTTTTGAAAACATTCAAACACACACACAGATTATCAGAACACATTCTTGATTCTGTACATCGGAGACACCAAAAAAAAAAGCTGGGTATTTCATTTTGTTTCGACACCCAAGGACTTGAGTAAAGGGAAAGCCACCAGACACTGTGTTTGCAAATAGTTGCAGCTGGTGCGGTTTGATTAAAAAAACATTGAAAACCAAAGCAATGCGATGTTTAAAGATACAATTAATAGCCATAGTTTCAAACTGAGCAGGCTGTAACAAAGTGAATCCGTTTTTTTAAATTAATTTTATATAGCGCAACTTGTATGATTATAGCATGCTCAAAGCACTCTGGTCCAATTCCTTTTGTTGACAAGTGAGAAGGAGAATGAGTATCTTGGAGAAGATTTCTGTACTGCCTTTAGGCGCTCAGCAAACATAACTCTGCTCTACTTGGGATACGAACTCGATTACCATGATAGGTTGCGTTGTTTTGCTACTCAGCCACACGTCAAGATGCATTGCCGATATGCAATCTGTGAGACATATAATATGCTTAAAACTTTCTGCCGTCGCAAAAAGTTATCACAAGAATCTCCTTTGATATAATATAATTATTAGTGAGGCAAAAAAAGCTTGTAAAAAATCTATTAATAGATGTCTAGAGTATCCTCCCTTGTTTCGTTAACGGAAATGCTTTTTTTTTTCAATTTTTTAAATTTCAACATTCTTTTGAAGTGTAAGTGTGAACATATTTTCAAATAGGAACGTACTTCTTACTCTAGTAGCACTGTCTTGACCTACTTGCAAGAGTTGAAATCAATTCAATCAATTGGTGCTTGAAGTTCACAAGATCTTCGTATGATGTTCCTAGTTTAGAGATAACTCGGGTGTAAGTTTTGAATATAACTCGCATAAAGATGTCTGTCTTATAGACTATTTCCTCTGGGACCACGATAAAAAAAAATTGATACTGTACGTATTGACGTACAGACAAGTAAAAACCTGGACAAGAATGACTTGTACATTCAGCGTTTCCATCTGACATCATCTTATAAGAATATCTATTTTAATTTTCCTTTCCTGTTCCTAGAAAATCAGAAAGCGTTTTTTTTCTGTTGATCAATTTAGATTTTCAAACTCATGTTTCGATGCTCAGACTCATGTTTCGATGATCAAACTCATGTTTCGATGCTCAGACTCAGGTTCTAGATTCTGTTTGTTGTGATTTAATGAAGTTTTTTTTGTTATATTAAATATAAAAAAAAAAAAAAAAGTAAGATAGAGATCGTAAAAGGGCGTATTGACCTTGTGTTTTCAATAACGTCTGCCTCTTGCAGTAATTACATCTTGAAATGGCCTTGTTTGTTCTCTTTTGTTTGGACTGAAACCCCCTTCCCCGCCGACCTCCACGACCACTATCATTACTGGTGCATGAGAGGCAGCTTGACAAATGAGAGGCAGCTTGACAAATGAGAGGCAGCTTGACAAATGAGAGGCAGCTTGACAAATGAGAGGCAGCTTGACAAATGAGAGGCAGCTTGACAAATGAGAGGCAGCTTGACAAATGAGAGGCAGCTTGACAAATGAGAGGCAGCTTGACACAACTCCAAGAGAAAAGATTTCCTCTATGTGGCTTGTCAATAGTGCGTTGAAGATAACGATACTGGTGACAATGGCTATTGGTTTGAATGTGATACTTACATGAGAAAATCTGCCGCTGTAACAAACCAAAAAAAATACAGTTCCCCTATTACTGTTGTTTACTTATGGACATTCTTAGATGGATACTATAGGATCATAGTTGTCAATTCATGTATTCTTCAAGGCATATATAGTGCATGCCACACTCTAGAAATGCTTACAAGTTGTATAAAGAATGTTAAAAACAAACACACATTAATCGAGATGTGTGTCGTCATTGTTTTCAACGTAGGCAGAAACATTCAGACAAATAAGTAGATCTAGTCACAATCTAGTGCTTCTGAATTGTGCACAGGTTGTGTGTAAGACTGTCTTAGTAAATGACCAGTTAGTAGGCTAGATATGTTTGTCTTGGTGAATGACCAGTGAGAAGACTGAAACTTGTCAAAAAAAAAAAAAAAACAAAGACTGCTCTGCATTATCTTAGTGTCATTTCACCAAGTTTTGTCTGGTTCTGGAGAATGTCTGACCTCATCCTCGCTCTTGTTTTCATCGAAAGAGAATCATCACGGGGATCATAGCGAGGTAGTTCATCTTTTGAATGTTTAAAACATTTCAATGACATGTAGTGGAGGCCGATGTAGATTAAGATTGCTCACTTTCGGACATTTCTGACGTCTTTGAGTCCATCTATCTGTAAGGGGCCTACTTGCTTTCGCAAGCAGTGAACAGTAGTAAATACGATGACCGGAATTCGACCGTATTGCCTGAGATACTTATGTAAGTGAAGAAAAAGAACAGAAATCCTATTGAAACTCTAAAACATTTGAATTCTCCACTTGAAATCATGAACATATTGAACACATTCTACAAACACACAATACACTGGACTTTCCATTCACTAACTAAACGTACTATCTAATACAAACTTATTTTTGATCAACTCTCTGATCCCACTTATCTTCTCCTGGTATAAATATAATTCCAAATATTCATTTCTCCAAGTTCTGAGAAATAGCGAAAAAATCTATTTTTAGTACACTGAAGAATCCATAGTCTATTTCTAGTAGTATGAATAGCACATATTTACATTTAATAAATGCTACAGGCGGCCAGATAACATTGGCGCATTGATGCATGGCATGCATGACTAAATTGACATATGAAATGCGTAGGACGTAATTGTCTTCTTTTTTGAAGTAACGTCTGTAATATCTAAGATAAGCTAAGATTATAGTGATACATTCCCGACATCTTATTATTATCTAAAAATAATGCGTGAAAATGTTCTACGAATTGTTTTGAAGAAATACAAATTTTGGAAAACGATCTAGATCTACATCCCTTTGATACACCACAAAGAGGTAACACTTGTTTCTTCACAAGGCAAGCTGGGGAACTGGTTACTATGTAAATACAGACAAACTGTGTCTCACTGACATAGATCCATGGGTGCTGTTTGGCCTTTAAAACTACCCGGATGAGATTATGAAGAACAAAGCAAAGGATAAGGAAGTGTTCCTAAGCATTGTTTGTTTCATGTGAACTTTCACAGTTTCACTTGTGTACACATCGACGAACTACTCAAAGAAAAATCGTCTGCAGCCTTGACCTTCGTAAACCTCGTAGGGTAAGCAATAGCAGACGTAAAAACGAACAAAATACAAATAAAAACATAAAAAGAAGTCCCACCTGGAATTTTGTTTAAACATATAAAATTACCAGCTACAGCAAAAGCTATTGCTTTGTATGTTCAGAAATTGCACATTTAAACTTTATTATTCCAATCAATATGAGAAAAATAAATTTCTAAACATGAATAAGATTAGAGATCACTTACAAAACACATTATTTGCATTGATTTAAAACAAAACTTAATCTTAAAGTAGATCTATGCATTTTATTGCCATAGACTAGTTTCAACTTAGACAGAGAAATAAAAAGTAAAGTAGCTATGATATATAAACATTGAACGATAACTTACAAATTAAAAAAAAACTAATGAAATACTCATAAAGACACAAAGATAGAAGCACATTTCTTATTCCATTGGCTAGAACTAATTCTTAAAAGTGCTCCTTCTTCCCGAGAGCCATTAGAGAATGGAATGGGTTGCCTGAATCAGCCAGGAAAACCAACGAATTAGTAGAGATTAAGTCTTTGCGTAACATGCATGACTAGATTGACACATGAAATGCGTAATTATCTTCTTTTTTTTAAATAACGTCTGTAATAAATAAGATAATTGTCTATTTCTCTAGACAGTTACGCATCGTTAGATACGGTGCTGCCCAGGTACATGAAGTTTTGTGAATGTGATGCCTTTAAATAAAAAGGCAATAACTGGAAGATGTGAGTACAAGAACAGTAAACGGAACGGTTTATGTTTTGTGCTTCACTTTTCAGCACCAGGTTTAAGTAATCGAAAAAAAAAAAAAAGCTTGGTAGCTACCACTAGTACCAGTAATGACTATTTAGTCTCTTTTTAATTTGTTTTCCTGGGAGGGGGGCAGGCGTGGAGAGAATCCACTTTTATGATTACGAAATGTTTCCGCCTCTGATTAGAACTAGTAAATTTTAAACCAATTACCATCACGTTGGAGCATGATGGCTGAGTGATAAAGCGTTTGAATTCCTAGCGGAGTGGTCCCGGGTTCGAATGTTGGTTAGGGCTGTGATTTTGAATTTCGGAATTTTCAGGTCGTCCCTGAGTCGAGCCAGTTCTAGTGGGTGCCTGGGATTAGTTGGGGAAAGTAAAGGCAGTTAGTTGTTGGTCTGGTCACATTAACCTTGGGCCACAGAAACAAATGACCTTTCCCATACTTAACTTTACTTTCAGATTATGAAGAAGGTTTTGTCTAGTTTTCACAATAAACACATAGTAATTGACCCAAGCGTCTCTAAGCCGACCTCCCATTTGACAAGCCTAGGGCGCATATAGGAATCATTTGAAATATATCATCTATAATTCTATATCATCGATTGTAATGCTGGTCAAAGCTATGGAAATGTGTTTAGAACAGTGTAAGATTTACAAATGTAATGTAGCTTTCTTTTCGTTGGATGTGGCAAAATATGTAAGCCATAGCTGAATCTATGTAGCCTTGGTAATTACTTGAATCGACCCCTAGAAAATAATAGCTTTGTCTGCGCTGGATGGGGTAAAATAAGTAGGCCATAGCTAAGTCTATGTAGCCATAGTTATTACTTGAATCGAATCTTAGAAAACAATATACTTTATCTAGCTTTCTCTGAGTTGGATGTGGCAAAATATGTAGGCCACAGCTGAGTCAATGTAGCCATGGTAAATATTTCAATCGACCCCTAGACAACAGTAGCTTTGTCTGCTTTGGGTGTGGCAAAATATGTAGGCCAGAGCAGAGTCTGCGTAGCCATGTGAGAATGATGAACTTCTCTGTCTTGGGTCTCGAACGAAAGTCTTTGCTCAATAGGACTGTAAACGGATGAAGCTATTGAGAATGAAAATGATAATTTAATAAAGACGATGCTCGTGAATTCATTAAAGGGAATTATGTGTGTGTGTGTGTAAGCACGTCTAAAAACAAAATGCAGCCAAATTGATTGCGCTTGTAATGATTCTGAAAAACTTCATTTTGATGGTAAGATACCTTCCGGTCAATCCCTGATTTCTTTTTTTCTTATAATTGACTATATTTTTTTCTCTTTCCGGAGGTAAACTACATTATCGATAACAGAAATATGGACAATTTGGCGTTGAATGCTGTTAGTTCTTTTCGTCATCTAGCTTCGTTTGTAATAGCGGCAGGAAATGAGCATTTAGTGAGGCGTTGTTTTTTTTCACTGATTGATGTTTATGACGGGGGGAAAAAGATGTCGGAGAGATTAAATTATCTAATGATGAAGGTTTTACAAAAACTAAGGATCGATTTTGTTGATGAGAGGATAGAACTGGATGTTCAGAAGTTCTCGTGAAGCCAGCGGATGTATTAAGATAGAACGTCTGGTCGAGATGAGCGCATTTCGAAGTATCTGCCTTGCGAAAACACATGAGAAGATCAAGTTGTAATGAATTAAACAACACATGCAGACGATTAATAATGAATTTAACGACTCACGAAGACACCTGGGCAATAAATGTAGATTTAAAAAAAAAAAAGGAAAAAAATGTCTTATCAGAGAGGTACACATTAGAAAAGAAGAACACATTGGTTAGAGAGACTGAACATATTGATTGGAGAGTTAGAACATAACAATGAAGGGTTAGAACCATAGACATAAATAAATATAGACTGGAAGTAGGAAGTTATTTTTATTTGGGGGGAGTCAATATGTTTTATGTACTATATCTATGTGAAAAAAAAATGGCGGCGATTGAGCTATAAATTCTAGGACTAACTTTTCAGCCAATATATACCTTTGATCTTTAGTTTTGAAAAGTGCAAAACTGCCATATTCCCAATATTTTGTCTTTGTTTTATAATCATAGACATAGGCAAATATATATAGGTTTGTGATGTGGATCTACAAACTTATCTTTTCCCAAATATTTCCGATAATAATTTGTTCTTTATCGTCCAGTCTATATATATATGTCTATGGTTAGAACATATAACTTGTAGAGTTTGAAAAGATACATCTTTCTTGAAGAATTTCGATAGTTGGAAACAGAAAATTACATTTTGATTTTAAGGGTTCCGAGTAGACAATTTTCGTAAAGAATTTGTTTTTACTTTCTATAAACTGTTGTAGCTAGAGAACTTCTCTTATTAGCATAATTTATAGGACAATTAAAGAGCATTTGATCTATCTATGAACACACTAAGCACGCTCTGACTGCTGTCCTAGTTCAATGTTTCGCCTGACTACAACATCCGGGTGTTTCTGATATATTTTTGTTTGTACTACCACCATTTCTCTTCTGATCTCTTCTTCCGTTTTTCAGATACTGGCTCTGGCTCCGACTCTTGATTGGTCCGTTATCATCAGTCTCGCATTTCCGAGCGTTTTTCGTCTTGATTTGATACGTCACTTCGTCCATTTGCACGCTCCCCCCCCCACTTCTTAAAACTACAGAGTGGGAGGTTTGTGAGGTCACTGAAAGACTAAGTTGTACATGAACGTGTGGACAAGATGGACTGATGAATAGAGAAACTAAACACTCGAAGCTTTCTAATCACTAGGTCAGATTAAGACAATACTGTAACAAATTGACCTGTGACAAACAAAAAGTATTTTGTAACATTTCTTCTGAATTGTATCAATAAATCGGTGCTATGTCTAATGAAGTTACATTTCTTTTAAAAACAAAAATGTAAACAATTCACGCACAAGAATACATGAGTTTTAAATTGTCTTCTAAATGTCCATGTTCACTGCAATGTCTCCTCAATGTCTGTATCAGAGGAAACATCTTGGAACATTTCCTTGTAAAAACGTAAGAAAGAAATGATTTTGTGTGTGTGTGTGTGTGTGTTTCAATTATAATAGGAAACAATTTTCCATTGAATGATTCAATAATAAAAAGAAACATAAATAATAAAGGCAATATCAAAATGTATCCTCTACAACTAAAATCTGATAATTGCCCAGCCAATTGGTAAAAACCGTTGGATTACTTTTTCTTGAAATAATTTTGCTTCTTCGACATCTAGATCTAAAATTCTATATCTTTATAAGTTTATCAAGTGCTCCTTTCACATTGTCTTTCAGCGATTTCTTCCACCCTGTCTGGAATTCAGCTTTTTATTACGAGTGAGAGACAAAGGAGCGGGGTCGGAGAAGAGCTCGACGAGGGAGAACACAAAAATGGCATTAAAAACGAAGAACTCGAGAAAGATGACAGCTTAACCCATTCCCTATTGAGGCATTGATTAGACTCTTTCTAGCTTTCCTTTCGAAGTCCTAAGCATGAATAGGTAATCGTTGACATCTAGACTTGCCTACTTCACAAAGTGGATTTAATAACAGACACAATGATTGCTATAGTCTGTTGTGCAATGCGATACAATGGATAGGCCAGTACGTAGGTCTGTAATGTCATCCGGAAGATGAGTTGATATTGCATTGATTCGATCCCCACAGTACATTGTTAGTCACGTCAGGACTGAACTAAAGAGCAAGGCAAACAGACATGAAAAGCTCTGGTACAATACTTCCGGTTTGTTTGTTTGTCCTCACCTGAATAGCGGGATTACCGGTTGCCATGGAGACAAGGTAATTGAGATCTTGGAACTTTGGCCAGCTCTGTGCCAACTGAAAAGGAAAAAAAGAAGAAGTTATATCTAGAAAAAAAAAGTTAAATACAATATCTGCATAAACATTTCTATAGTTCATCAAGGCGTTTCTTTTCCTTTCTCTATCATATAATGTACACATATCTATCGCACGATGTACACATATTTCTCATACGATGTACACATATCTCTCATATGATGTACATATATCTTATCTTATAAAATACAGACTTTATTTTAAAAAAGATGCTTACATTGTACATGTGTTTCTAGATCATCTTGGCATGCATGTTAATCAATGACTTAAATTGTCCCAAGTCATTGGTTTTCCTGGCTGACTCAGGCAACCCATTCCATGCTCTAATAGCACTAGGGAAGAAGGGGGCATTTTCACAACTTGTCTTAGCATATGGAACAAGGAATATAATTTAAACATGTAAAAAAAAAAAAGTAAAATAAATAAAATTTAATAATTTCATTGTCTTAAAAAAAATAATAATATACATAATAAACCACAACAAATGACTTGAATTTAATTTTCCTGATAGTTTGTTAATTTATAATATTCAATAATGATGGTTGCTGTTGTATTATCGAAGAGTATAACAAATAATAATAAAGTTGTGTATTAGTATTCCTTTGCTCCTTGTTCTATGTATTATCACTATTTTACTTTTTGGTTTTCTGTTCTAAAGTTGGCAGCAAATGTCTTTCAATATGGCAGCATTGTTCTGTTTCTCTATTTATTTTAATCCTTCTCTTTTCGTTTTTCCTTTGGTTCTATTATATTGCAATCACATTTCTTTATATCACTTTCTCTTCTTGTTTTCTCTCTCTTAAAGATTGAAAACGGGACCTTAAAAATTTAAAAGTAAACCAAGAGCAGATGACTCTGATTACATTTTAGTTAAAGTTTACAATTCCCCAATAAACATTCCTTTTTCTTATTCTTTTTCATACGTAAGTCGTATTGAGTGACCGCCATTGCCCCCCCCCCCTCCTATTTATATGCCTTTAATGCCATGATCCTGCTAAAATCCCGTTGGTTTGGAGTCATTTTGAAATTAGGTTTCAACGCTGTACTTAGTCCTGATTGGTTAAGTTCTCGTAATATGACAGTGTGTTATACTAAATGGCCATTTCAATGCTTGCACCACTATGTAGAATAAGCTAGTCGTCGGTTGCCTAATGTACGTAAAATAAGGAATATGTACAATGCATTATTTTCCCTATTAACCCTTCCAAGCTATCAAAAAAAGTAATAGGTTTCTAGCTCAATGACTTTCTTCTTACTGTAAGACATTGAAGAATTTAAAGACCATTTTTTGATGGTTCTGTTATCAATTAATTCCAAATCATTGGCCTCCTTCAGTCGTAGAACGACTATGGTTCATCTCAGAGCACACTTCCTCATGTGGCTGTGGAGCCCTATTTTGGAGAGACACTCCCGTCCACAGATAGCGCAGGTTAAGGTGGCTTTTGCTTCGGTGGTAGAGGAGCTGGCCGTTTTTCGGATTGTACGTTTTTCTTCCTGAGCTGAGACCCATGTACTTTCACTGTCCTTAGCTTTCTTGGTCCCTGTCTCTCTCCATCTGTTGCGGTCTGGAGCTATGTCTTCCCAATTGTCAGCATTGATGTTCACTGATTTGAGGTCACGTTTTATTACATCTATGTAACGGAGGTGGGGGCGACCAGTTTTTCTTGTGCCAGTCGCGAGTTATCCATAGAGGATGACTTTCGTGATGCGATTGTCCTCCATCCGGCGAACATGTCCAAGCCAGCGCAAACGGCGTTGTATGATGGCTGTAAGGATGCTGGGAATACCTGATCGCGCAAGGATCTCAGTATTGCACACTTTTTCTTTCCATGTGACTTTCAAGATCCTACGGATCCAAATACAATGCCATTATCTCCCTTTCAAGTCGTTACGCTTGTAAGATCACTTTAAGGACTTCACCATTGTTATTTTATTCTGCTGTTGATCTCAACCGAGTTTCTGTTGATGTAAATGTGGTGTTGTTGTTTTACGCATCAAAGGTTGTTGACACAGACCACCTCCTACAGATCTGATCTAGTCCTAACATAGAGTACGTGTAAAATACAAGCAATATACAAAAAGAGTACTTTTTAAAAACAAAGCTTATCTAATGGAAAGAACCGCTAATTACTGTCATTTACTGAAAATTACAGGGTTTAGTTCCCTTTCTGTTATATAAATAAATATTAATTAGTACTAAATGATTAAATAATTTGTAAATTTTTGGATTGATTCGTTTATTGTCATCGACAGGGCAAAATTCTGAAAAAATATCAACTTGATCTGAGAATTGGAAGTGGGGAAAAAACGTGTTGATATGTAATAAGAGGATTAACTGTATATATACATCCACATTTCTCATTAAGTAGCATTTATTGCCCTTATTTCGAAACCAAACAAAATAATTAATCACCAACAATCAATTGAATACTTGGTTAATTTTTTTTATTGATACATGTCTTGTCAGCTTCAATAATAATTGTGAAAAGTTTTAACTTGACTGGGAAATAGGAGAAATAACATGTTTAAATTTTTTACCAGACAGACAGATAGACAGACATCGTGAGTTGATATAAGCTTTGTAATAGAAGGATTCACTGATGGATTCGTCTTGTATAAGTTTTCATAGTTTCTGGTTTAAAAGTGGCGAAAGAAGTAGGTCCCTATCAATAACGTTTGAACACAGGACAGTCGTCTTATCACTTCAACACTGTCAGGGTAGATTTTACGCCTTGGTTCGTCTGCCCGGGCACTCCTGGCTGTTATAAACAAGGAAAAAAGTTAACCCATTTTTTAATTAATTATCTCCTATCACTGCACAATAGGCGTTGACTTATCATTATCAAGCATTTCATTGATAAAATAATATTCTATTTACAATGATATAATATAGGCGACGCCATGGATCAATACTCTGGCATATATACAATTACTTCATGCTCATGTAGTGGCTCTAGGCATAATATAATCATCTCTTGGCTTGTACTGGTCGATACAGCATAGTCTATCTGCTGGCACCGCAAGCCGGCCCCTAGCTGGTTTCCTAAAACAATAAACTCAAATCCCCCTAAAGTCACCCTTCTGAAAGACTATTCAAGGAACAAAGGCGATTCCAATCACGCTGCCACCTGAGCAACTCTTATTAAGGTACATAAATATATAAACTTACCCGAGAACGCAGAACAAGAACAGTACCGCCCTAGAGTAATAACAAACAACAACTTGTACTTCAAAGGTAGAAGAAGAATGTATTACGTAAAGAAAGTATAATAACAATGCGAAACCATTTCGCGATGCCAAGTTACGAGGATGCGCATGACAAACATTACAGGAACGGCCATTTTCTTGTGAACTCTGTACGATGTACCTGGCATTAACTCTGTACGATGTACCTGACATTAACTCTGTAAGATGTACCTGGCATTAACTCTGTACGATGTACCTGGCATTAACTCTGTACGATGTACCTGGCATTAACTCTGTAAGATGTACCTGGCATTAACTCTGTACGATGTACCTGGCATTAACTCTGTAAGATGTACCTGGATTCTTTGTTCACTACTATAAGTACTATGTAACTTAATAATGTACTTTCTGTTGATTAACCGACATTAATGAAACATTGACATGGTTTCGACTTATAAAAAAAAAAGATGAGAAACACTTGAACAAGTTTGTACATGCTTATATATATATATATATATATATATATATATATATATATATATATATATATATATATATATATATATATATATATATATATATATATATATATACTAACGCTTTATATCTAATAAAACATAAACTTACTATCAAATAATTAAAATATTTTGATCATTTTGTCTCTTTTTTTGGGATCAGCCATGTCCCGATATATGTCAACGTAAAACTTTGTTTATCTTTAATTAATATTTAATTTTGACGTTGTCATTTCCATGCAATCATTAAATAGGACAGGATGGGAAAGATTTCTATTTTTTTTTTCTTTTTGAATGAGAGCGAGAGCGCCCCCTGACGTCTTGTTGACAAGCAATTTGAAATGGACAAATAGATGTCTAGGAATTTTTCTTTTATTAGGTCAAGTTTAGAGTAGCGCCATAGACGAAATCAATCCATCTTTGTTACTGTTCATTTCGACTCTGGTTTCTTCTGTCTGGTTATTTTGTAGTCACGGACACCCGATGTATCACGTTCTAACAGCACTTGTGGTCATCACTCTGGTCATCTCACTCGGTGGTCAGCTAAGTAAATACAGTGGTTAGTCACGACCCTCTTGGCTAGCGGCGCTAGATACTCTTGGCCACAGCCTTAGTGGACACGTGATAAATTAGGTCAATTTAGTGGCGTACAAGTCAACTGGTCATTTCTTGGAAACTTGCTGGGAATACTGTCAGCCCCACCCCTTTCCGAACAAGATAATTACGGTAGGCTTTACATTTGGGTTAATGCAGGTGTTTTTTTTTTAAATTTAAATTTAGAGAATTTATTTCTACGATCTAAAATAACAATTCATTGTGATGATTTTCTAAGAAAAAGTTGACAGCTGATTAACATGCCACAGGAAAATGTACAACTAATTGGCTACACCAAGAAAACCCGACTTATTAAATTAAATTATTATTAAAAATGTGTAAGTCTGTTATCACTAGATCAATAAAGAAAAAGTTTGAGGGGAACGCTGAACGACTTAAGTGCTCTAGACATTTGGTTCTTACGCCGTCAGTGTAACTTACTGATCACAGGTGCATTTTCTTCCACACGTTGGAGGCTAGCAAATGCAGACCTTACTTCCTGCGCAGAAATGAATGAATCAGTTTCACTCGTCAAATACACCTTTTTTTTCTTGCTAAATGAAATTGAGAAGTGTGCTTTGAAAGATTGTGCCATTTCTGCAAACTGAATTATATTTTGCTGCAAATGTATGTATAATTGATAGCTGTTGGCGAATGTAATAAACAGATATCAGAAGTTTAATATTTGTTAAGACAACCCATGAATATTTTTGTGTGTAGGAAAAGAATACACTTGTATGATGTACATTCACTAATGTTATAGATCTAGTGCCCATTGCTATCAGGTATCGCTAATAGAGAATAGGGTACGCATTGGCGTAGCTATGGTTGGGGGAAGGAGAAATTGAAAATTCCCCTCGGATTTTTATTCCATCAATCAAACGTTTACCGGGTCTTTCTTTGGTTTTAAAGATCCCCGCTAGTAGGGGATTAAAATCAACCAAGCCATCACAAATTTAGATTTCAAATTTGTAAAAACATTTTGATCACAGCATAAAAAATTTGGTCTCAGAATAAAACTTTTGGTGTGAAATCTCAACGGGTCAATTCGATGTTATTTGTCTTTCATTTGAGTTTGACTTTGATACTGTGTCGGTCACACACTGCTCTTGACCTTCCAACATTGACCTAGATATGTTACTCCTGCTCGTGGAGCAGAAGACTTGTGGAGGGTATTCCAAACCACTTGAGTTTGACAGCTCGTTTTAAACTTGAAAATCTACAAACCGATCAGTTTCTCGTTAGGTTTGAATTCAGATCGATGAAACGAGAAGCTGACATGACATGATAAACATGAAAATGTCTTTTTGATTCTTTCAGTTCTCATTGGTTTGTTGTTTAATATATCACATCTCTCTCTTTTGCTCGCTTTCTCTCTCTCTCTCTTTCTTTCTTTCTTTCTTTGTTTCTCATTATCTCTTCCTTCTTATCTGTCTCTCTCTCTTTCGTTTTCTTTCTTACTTTCTCTGTTTTTCTCTTCCCTGCCTCTCACATACACATAAGCGCAACCCTTAGAGACACATTTCCCGTTGACCAGATTTTGTTAAGTTTTTAAAGCTTTTCATATAAAAAAACAAACAAACAAAAACTAGCTGTTCAACAAACATCATCAACATCATGGAGGTACTTGCAGGATAAGGTTTATAACATGGTGGAGGTACTTACAGGATGAAGTTTATAACATGGTGGAGGTACTTACAGGATGAAGTTTATAACATGGTCTAGGTACTTGCCTTAAAGGATAAAGTTTATAACATGTTCGAGGTACTTGTCTTAAAGGATAAAGTTTATACCATGGTCTAGGTACTTGTCTTAAAGGATAAAGTTTATACCATGGTCTAGGTACTTGTCTTAAAGGATAAAGTTTATACCATGGTCTAGGTACTTGTCTTAGAGGATAAAGTTTATAACATGTTCGAGGTACTTGTCTTAAAGGATAAAGTTTATACCATGGTCTAGGTACTTGTCTTAAAGGATAAAGTTTATACCATGGTCTAGGTACTTGTCTTAGAGGATAAAGTTTATACCATGGTCTAGGTACTTGTCTTAAAGGATAAAGTTTATACCATGGTCTAGGTACTTGTCTTAGAGGATAAAGTTTTTACTATGGTCTAGGTACTTGTCTTAAAGGATAAAGTTTATACCATGGTCTAGGTATTTGTCTTGAATGATAAAGTTTATACCATGGTCTAGGTACTTGTCTTAAAGGATAAAGTTTATACCATGGTCTAGGTACTTGTCTTAAAGGATAAAGTTTATACCATGGTCTAGGTACTTGTCATAAAGGATAAAGTTTATATCATGGTCTAGGTGCTTTTCTTAAAGGATAAAGTTTATACCATGGTCTAGGTACTTGTCTTAGAGGATAAAGTTTATACCATGGTCTAGGTACTTGTCTTAAAGGATAAAGTTTATACCATGGTCTTGGTACTTGTCTTAAAGGATAAAGTTTATACCATGGTCTAGGTACTTGTCTTAGAGGATAAAGTTTATACCATGGTCTAGGTACTTTTCTTAAAGGATAAAGTTTATCCCATGGTCTAGGTACTTGTCTTAGAGGATAAAGTTTATACCATGGTCTAGGTACTTGTCTTAAAGGATAAAGTTTATACCATGGTCTAGGTACTTGTCTTAAAGGATAAAGTTTATACCATGGTCTAGGTACTTGTCTTAAAGGATACAGTTTATACCATGGTCTAGGTACTTGTCTTAGAGGATAAAGTTTTTACCATGGTCTAGGTACTTGTCTTAAAGGATAAAGTTTATACCATGGTCTAGGTATTTGTCTTGAATGATAAAGTTTATACCATGGTCTAGGTACTTGTCTTAAAGGATAAAGTTTATACCATGGTCTATGTACTTGTCTTAAAGGATAAAGTTTATACCATGGTCTAGGTACTTGTCTTAGAGGATAAAGTTTATACCATGGTCTAGGTACTTTTCTTAAAGGATACAGTTTATACCATGGTCTAGGTACTTGTCTTAAAGGATAAAGTTTATAACATGATGGAGGTACCTGTCTTACATGATGAGGTTTATACCACATATTTGTTCATATTTCTCTGTGATCATTTCCTGACTGGAAAGGAATTCATGAAGAAAAACACAAATTGTGTTTTCTAACCCTAACTTCCCCACTCTTCACTATGACTACGTTACCAGTCTTTATGTGTGTCTTTAACAGGAACAATAGATTCAGTCTAATTCTGAAGCCAATGGATTATCCAGCTAAATCTGACCAATCATCATGTCTGAATACATCCTGACGTAGACTCGAGCTCTTACTTACGCTTTGTGTTTAAACCTCAGTAAATGTCTATTAGAGTGTGGGAAACACCATACTGTCAGGGAGAGAAATATCCTTCCGATGGAGACAGGCGACGATCAATTCTTCTATTAGGTTTTGGGTGGTTCTAAGACGTTGTTATTTGTAAAGAAACGAATTGTTTGGATTGTTATTTAGACTTTGGTTTTCATGCTTAGACATTGAAATATCGCAAAGATTTTTTTTCTATCTAATCTTTTGGTACGAGCTAGGAATACAATAACAAAAGTATTTCGCTGAAAACAAAATCTTGTTTTACAGAAACTGATAACATAAAAAAAGCAACTAATACACTTGATTATTTCTATGTGTGAGTTGTAATCAATGTATTTCTACAGTATCTTGATAATAATCTTTAGATGCTTGGGTATACTGTATGGTGTATTACGTATACGAGTAGGAATAGAAACACGTCGTCACAAGAAGGATCAATGCACAGTAACTAAGTTCTCTCGAGATGAGATAGAATAACGAACTTTAATACAGAATGGTCCGCAGTGGAGTCAGTAACTAAATACGATGTTATCCCTTCAAGACCCTAGCGGTAACTTATCTCTAACCCAATGCCTATTACTCATTACTGTATGAGGAGCCAAATGTCTATCTCTTCATTACAGATCTGAAGAAGAATTTGAGTTTGATTGGCTTCTTGAAGATCACTCAGCGAGACATACTATAACAGCAACCACGATGTTATGACTCTCCAGCCTGATTGGCTTCTTGAAGATCACTCAGCGAGACATACTATAACAGCAACCACGATGTTATGACTCTCCAGCCATGAACAACCCCCCTGACTCTCCAGCCATGACCAACCCCCTGACTCTCCAGCCATGACCAACCCCCTGACTCTCCAGCCATGACCAACCCCCTGACTCTCCAGCCATGACCAACCCCCTGACTCTCCAGCCATGATGTTATGACTCTCCAGCCATGACCAACGCCCCCCCCCCCTGATGTATGCCTCCATCTACTGCAACCCGACATTGAATCCTAACGTCTAGCTCTACTGTTACGGCCTCCTGAAATTCAAGGATGTCCTTAAATCTCCTGGAATTTCAGAATAAATAAAAAAGTCCTGGAAATCTCCTGGAATTTTAAAATATCTCCTTGAATGTCCTGGAATTTCGCCGATCGAAAAAAAAAAAGGGGTATTAAAAAAATTCGGCACCGTTGCTGCGGATGGGCCGTCGCGGCGGAAATAGATTCGAAATGAGCATTTCCGAGTTTGCGCAGAATGTGTATACTGCTCCTTGACAATAGATAGATCTAATCTATTTATAGATTAGTAGTATCGTTATCGGATCGCTTTTTCACTGAGCACGTTGATTTACGGGCTAGCTGTGTCAATAAGCTGACCAGTGACGCGTCTACACCGTCTTTCACCCACTTGTGAAGCGTGTTCTCGTGATTGAAGATGGCCTTGGCTAAAAGCAAGGGCATTTCACCTGGCATTATAATGATTATTTTTCTGAAGGGCCCTCCCTAACCTAAAATCTTGTTGTAACAGAGTGTTTTTGCGTAAATCATCTCGACTCTAGCTAGAAATAGTATTTAGATTTAGATCTAGTGAAGATACTTCACAACCTAACTTGAAAACTGTGTGAATTTTAGTCAATTTAATGATCTCAATACATCTAAGTCTAATGTCTAGATTATTCTAGAAATACGCTAGATTCTAGATTTACGCTAAATCACTAGCTCTAGAATGTAGTGAAGCCTAGAAAAATTCGCAAATTTTAGTGTCTTAAATTAGATCTTGAGTCTGGATTTACGTTAGATTCGGTGAAGATAATTCTCACATAGCTGTGAAAAGTCCGCGAATTTTAGTGACTTAGATCTAGAGTCTAGATTTACGGTAGATTAAGGGAAGATAATTGTCACACATCCGTGAAAAGTCCGCGAAATTTTGTGACTTAGATCTAAAGTCTTGATTTACGGTAGTTTCAGGGAACATAATTGTCACACAGCCGCGAAAAATCCGCGGATTTAGTCACCTAGATCTAGAGTCTAAATTTACAGTAGATAGGTGAAGATAATTCTCACACAGCCGTGAAAAGTCGCGAATTTTAGTGTCTTAAATTTAGATCTTGACTCTAAATTTTACACTACATCATAGAATCTAGTAAAGATAATTCACTCACAGCCGTGAAAAGTCCGCGAATTTTCTGACTTAGATCTAGAAATCTAGACTCTAGATCTACTGTAGATTTAAGCAAAATATTTCGCACACAGCTGTGAAAGCCCGTAAAAGTTATTTCGGTCGTAAAAGACAGGGAAACTGCATAGTTGAAAAAGAAATTGTGCTTGGAAAAAAAAAACGCTAATGGGTTTAAGTTTAATTACCCCCCCCCCACCCCTCCCAAAAAAAAATAATCCAAAAGTCATTATTATTTAGTAAGCAAATGCCAACTAAACACACAAATAGGCCTGCATGTTACAGGCTCTGTTTATGAGGAGGATTTAAGCACAGTTAATAAAACAATAAAACATTAGGCCTACATACACATAGGAACTAAAAATGTAGCCTACATTTCCACCACAGAGAAGGCAACTCTAAGAATGTTTCTTATTTTTTAAAAAATGAAATAGCAAACATTTGTAATGTTCTTTAATAAATCTTTGAAAAGAAAAATGTTTGAGGTTTTGGGATGACAGTCAAGTTGTTACTAGATTAAAAGATAACTTACACATATATATATATATATATATGTATATATGTATGTATGTATGTATGTATATATATATATATGTATATATATATATATATATGTATATATATATATATATATATATATATATTTATATATATATATATATGTATATATATACACACACATAATAAGGCTTGTCTTTGAGTCCGAAGATTAATGAGCAATAATAATAATCCACTTTGACTATTGTTGTGTAATATTTTTGCGCGAATTTTATGTCCTGGAATTTTAAAATTTCTCCTGGAAAAGTCCTGGAAAACTCCTTGAATTTCATATTGACTTTGGTGCAGAAACCCTGTACATCTAGCACAAAGCATGATGTTATGACTCTCCAGCCATGATGTTATGACTCTCCAGCCATGACCAACCCCCTGACTATGTCTGATGTATGCCTCCTTCTACTGCAACCCGACATTGAATCCTAACTTCTAGCTCTACATCTAGCACAAAGCATGATGTTATGACTCTCCAGCCATGATGTTATGACTCTCCAGCCATGACCAACCCCCTGACTATGTCTGATGTATGCCTCCTTCTACTGCAACCCGACATTGAATCCTAACGTCTAGCTCTACATCTAGCACAAAGCATGATGTCTCTTGTAGTCACTTGGTCGTACAACTAAAACCTGTCTCTAATATTTCCACGTTCACACCCTCACAACTAAAACCTGTCTCTAATATTTCCACGTTCACACCCTCACAACTAAAACCTGTCTCTAATATTTCCACGTTCACACCCTCACAACTAAAACCTGTCTCTAATATTTCCACGTTCACACCCTCACAACTAAAACCTGTCTCTAATATTTCCACGTTCACACCCTCACAACTAAAACCTGTCTCTAATATTTCCACGTTCACACCCTCACAACTAAAACCTGCCTCTAATATTTCCACGTTCACACCCTCACAACTAAAACCTGTCTCTAATATTTCCACGTTCACACCCTCACAACTAAAACCTGTCTCTAATATTTCCACGTTCACACCCTCACAACTAAAACCTGCCTCTAATATTTCCACGTTCACACCCTCACAACTAAAACCTGCCTCTAATATTTCCACGTTCACACCCTCACAACTAAAACCTGTCTCTAATATTTCCACGTTCACACCCTCACAACTAAAACCTGTCTCTAATATTTCCACGTTCACACCCTCACAACTAAAACCTGCCTCTAATATTTCCACGTTCACACCCTCACAACTAAAACCTGTCTCTAATATTTCCACGTTCACACCCTCACAACTAAAACCTGTCTCTAATATTTCCACGTTCACACCCTCACAACTAAAACCTGCCTCTAATATTTCCACGTTCACACCCTCACAACTAAAACCTGTCTCTAATATTTCCACGTTCACACCCTCACAACTAAAACCTGTCTCTAATATTTCCACGTTCACACCCTCACAACTAAAACCTGCCTCTAATATTTCCACGTTCACACCCTCACAACTAAAACCTGTCTCTAATATTTCCACGTTCACACCCTCACAACTAAAACCTGTCTCTAATATTTCCACGTTCACACCCTCACAACTAAAACCTGCCTCTAATATTTCCACGTTCACACCCTCACAACTAAAACCTGTCTCTAATATTTCCACGTTCACACCCTCACAACTAAAACCTGTCTCTAATATTTCCACGTTCACACCCTCACAACTAAAACCTGCCTCTAATATTTCCACGTTCACACCCTCACAACTAAAACCTGTCTCTAATATTTCCACGTTCACACCCTCACAACTAAAACCTGTCTCTAATATTTCCACGTTCACACCCTCACAACTAAAACCTGTCTCTAATATTTCCACGTTCACACCCTCACAACTAAAACCTGTCTCTAATATTTCCACGTTCACACCCTCACAACTAAAACCTGTCTCTAATATTTCCACGTTCACACCCTCACAACTAAAACCTGTCTCTAATATTTCCACGTTCACACACTCACAACTAAAACCTGTCTCTAATATTTCCACGTTCACACCCTCACAACTAAAACCTGTCTCTAATATTTCCACGTTCACACCCTCCCAGCTGTTTGTATGAAATATTTCATTTTCTTTCAACGTCACGTCTAGAATTTTATCTCGTCAGAAAGAAAACTTTTCCTTTTACTTCTGCTCTAGGTTAGTTTTTTTTTTTTTTTTTTGTGTGACTTCTGAGATTGAAGATCTTCGCCGGGCTGGCCATCGTAAGCAAATTCAGATTTTTATTTTTATAGACAAGTTCGCTATTTATAAATGTATTAGGAGAAAAAAAAAGGGGGGGGGGCGAGTAGATCGAAAATTCTTTTTTTAGCGGCCCCCGAAAGGGGAAAAGACGCTATTAGTTTTGTGCGAAATGTCTGTCCGTCTGACCGTCTGTCCGTCCGTCCCGTTTAGATCTCGTAAACTAGAAAAGATATTGAAAATCCGACATCACAATATTTTAGACCATTCAAAGTTCGGATGCAACGGCTACTTTTTTTTTTCTGAAAGCGAAAAATCTAACTTTTAAAATCAGTTATGCAAGCAGTTTTTTAAAGAGAAAAAGCTAATTAGTATGCATTATAAGTTAGACCTAAATTAAAACGAATAGTAATCTTGTAAACTTCATTTTCGTGTACTTTTTCTTTATAGCGAAATTTTTATTTTTTTTAATTTTTTTTGCGCATTCGAATAAGAGATTGAGCCTTTTCAAAACAATTACATCAATTATAAGATTTCAGTTAGGCCAGGAGAGGCGCGGTAGCTGAGCGGTAAAGCGCTTGGCTTCTGAACTCGAGGCCCCGGGTTCGAATCCTGGTGAAGACTGGGATTTTCAACTTCGGAATCCTTAGGCGCCTCTGAGTCCACCCAGCTCCAATGGGTACCTGATATTAGTTGGGGAAAAGTAAAGGCGGTTGGTCGTTGTGCTGGCTACATGACACCCTCGTTAACCGTAGGCCACAAAAACAGATGAACTTTACATCATCTGCCCTATAGACCACAAGGTCTGAAAGGGGAACTAGTTAGGCCAGGTTCACAACTAACTTTGCATTAACTTGCACCTATCCTTTGATCTGCTGTACCGTTGGGGCACTACACAAGATCTGTCAACCTTCTTTCTCCATTCTTATCTCTCATTTGTCTTTGATATAATTTCATTTGGATGTTCTTTCTGAAAATATTGAAGCCTGCCTGGGAGGACCACTTCGGGGTGGACCACTTCGGGGGCCGATTTTGAGTTTGTGTTTCCACACAAACTGTCTTTGTAATCTTGTTCTTTTGTGCTACTACGTTTTAGCAAGTTGAAATATCAGATTTTATAGATCCGTGTTTAGGTGATGGGAAACGGATTATCATTTAGTACTTGATTTTAAAGTTTAAAAAAGGCTTTTAGATGAGATAAATTTAATCTGAGAGTGATCTGACGTGCAAAACTTAAGGTGTGCTACCTAGAGACTTGCAAAGAAACAGACTTAGGAATAAAAAAGGTAGAGCGTCAAAAGAAACGATGCTTGGAGGAGGGACGCGCCTTGGTGGGGACCAGGCGTGAAAGAGAAAAGTAAAAAGAAGTTCGTTGTAAGTTGAAGGTCAATTTCGATCATTTCATTTCAATACGATTGATATTTGAATATTTTCATCGCGTAGTACTCTGATTTGTCAACGTGGGGCCTATAAAAACTAAATTTATTTGAGTTTATTAAATAACATCTTTATTTTAAAACCAAATAACTGACACTGTCTAAAGCTATTAATCATATTCGTTCGGCTAAAAATATCAAAACCTGCCTTTTGGCCTGCACTGCTACTAAACAACAGACTCACGGGGGCCGCTAACGAGTTATTGTAAAAGAACAAACACCCCTTGTTTTCATTGTTTTAAGATATAAGATTTCTCTTTATAATAGCCCCTGAAATATTAAAAACACCTCAATGAAAAATTATTCTTGCTAACACTGAAGAGGTTTTAGTTGTTCTAACATCTACAACTTGTTTCCTTTCAACACTCGCCCTGTTCTTATAAACATTGCTTCATCTAATTGATAAGCGTCCAGTGGCACACACGAGACAGGTCCAAACTACAAAATTGTCCAGTCCGAACTCAAAAGTTTTATATAAATTTCTTTTTTCAAATTATTTTGAACGTTGTAACATTTTTTTTGGAGTCTAAGAATTCAAACTTCTACCAATTAAAACTTCTACCAATTAAAACTTCTACCAATTCAAACTTCTACCAATTCAAACCTCTACCAATTCAAACTTCTACCAATTCAAACTTCTACCAATTCAAACCTCTACCAATTCAAACTTCTACCAATTCAAACTTCTACCAATTCAAACTTCTACCAATTCAAACTTCTACCAATTCAAACTTCTACCAATTCAAACTTCTACCAATTCAAACTTCTACCAATTCAAACCTCTATCAATTCAAACTTCTACCAATTCAAACTTCTACCAATTCAAACTTCTACTAATTCAGACTTCTACCTATTCAAACTTCAATACAGAAATATCGTAAGGTTTGGAGTTAGAACTGTGTTTTATCAGTCGTTTCTATTTAAATGCCAGCTCGTAACATTTTTATGTTTTCAAATTAGATTCTTCATTACTGATAGAATAGAACTTGATCAGATTGTTTCTAGGATTTTTGAAAGCTTGTCCCAAGAGACCCACAGAGAGAGAGATGAAGAAATGTCTGACAATATCAACGTTTTATTCATGAGTTTCATGTTGGAATCCAATCATATAGTCGATGTGTCAGATGTGCAGTCGTTCTTTAGGGTTAAAACTTACTATTTCCAGTGACGGTGTAAAGTTGGTTCTCTGCGATCAGTACTTGCCCATCTGAATGATAAATTATGTCTTCTTCAATTATACTAATGGCAGAACTTTTTAAGCGACACTTTCGAGTATCTTGAAATGAATGAGCATTCTTCTTTTTGTCTTGATTTACACATTGGCATTAAAAACATGTACATATTGTATGACCTGTTTTTACTTACATTTTGTTTGTCCTATATTGGAGATTTTTACGATAAACTGAACAGTATAAAGGGTGATAAATTAAACTTCACTGTTGCCAACTGAACTAAACAAAAATGCATTTTAGTTATAAATAAACAATATCTCAATGCGTAGCAATTAATTTTCGAATCAAGTCTCCTTCATTCCCGCTACTTAGTTGCCCATGTGTTTTTAAATAAGTTTGAGGTTCTAGAGGGTAAGTCTAGTTCTGATTTTGTGCTAAAAATGTGCTACCTTAGAAAATTTTATTTTGTAATTCTAAAATGTGCATAAACATTAAAACATTTTAAAAATTTATAGCTTGTCATGCTTAGCTGAGAAATGCCCCTATCGTCACGCGCCTCTGTGGGTGTATGTAATTAAAATCAATTATTTATTAAATATTTTAGTTTGGTGACGTTAGGTATCCTTCTTCTTCTAGCCAGCTTTTTGCTGCTAAGCTGTCAGCTCTTTTGCAGACTGTGCCAAGGAAAAATAGTGTTCTCTTCAGTTATACAGCACTGCCGTACAGGGTGTTGGTTATATTGGGCTGTAGTTTTAGTAAGGTGGATTAGGAAGGAGCATTCAAAGAGGATATGGTTTACGGTTTCATAATGATGGGCGTAGTGTCTGCAAAGGGGTAGGTGTGTGGGATTTATTTTGTTAAGATGGCAATTTATTCTTAGTTAGCGTTGTGTCTATGGGGGCTTCCAACGATACCGTAAACCAACGCGCATTACAGGGCTGGAAAACAGAAGACATAGGTAGCACACAATAAAGAAGAGGCTCACTTTTGTTCTCAAGATAAAAATAGTTCATGTCATAAAAAATAAAAAATAAAGGGATAACAATGGGGGGGGGGGGAGGGTAGAATAATACTGAAGCCTAAAGTAATATGCCTAAAAATGAAGATAAATGAGATAATAATATCATCATATTGACTGCTGATAGGGCATTGTGCTCTCCTCGGGCATAAGCCGTCAATCAAAGATCGCATAAGTTCAATTGATACCTATAAACAATGCAGGTCAACGAGATCAGATCGATACAAAAGGGGGGGGGGGGGGCTGATCATAACGCAGCAGGAGAGATGGACAGTGGCCAGCGACCATGACGTCATTGTTTACATACGGCCAGACAAGCCATGAACAAAGGAATGAACCTTAAATGCAGAGGAGCAACTCTTGTCTAAACAAAAATTGACAATGGGAGATAATTCAGTATTATTTTGTAAGCGTTATTTTCATTTTTCAATGCGTTACAAAGAACATCAAAGCGATCGGCCGAGAGAAAAGAAATAAAATATAATGTACAAAAGTATACAAGGTTGCATCAATGGTCAATTGAGCAATGTAGAATAATGGATTATATTATTTAACTTACAACAAAATACTAACTAACGCGGAAACATTAAGTTACAATGTATTCCCATGTAACTGTAGAAGGTTATAAATACTTCCATTGTCGAAAAATAAATGTACAAAACTTATAGTATTATGATCTTCACAGTACTACGGCTATCGGCCTATTTTCTTCCCTCTCTCTTTCTCACACACACATTCGTATTTATGTCTAGACTAGAGAGAGAGACCATGTTAGGGTGATTTTCAATGACAAGTTATTGTTTGTAAGAAATATCTGAGAAGAACTATTGATGTGAATGTAAACGAATCGTTATAAACCAGTGATGCCCTAATTCAACCTGCGGGCCATTTTAATTTCCGACACTCGTGTCGCGGGCCACATGACCAGAAAAGGTTAAAAAAGAAACAACTTGAAATTGACCTGAAACTATTTCATTAAAAACCCGTGGATCTAGTAATGACATCTATTGTTTTCTATGTGTCTGGAATTGGCCTTAGTTCTCTACTTTGTGAGCCACTTAGTAGTTAGCCTCCCCATTAATTCACGTTCTTGTCTCTTTTTGGTCAATATTCCCATGGATCCTCCACGTCATAATTGTTTTTTTATGCTTTTGCTGTATGATGTTTATTGAAACAGCCAGACTTTCTTTATAAACAAAAGTTTATTGCTTATTACAATGTTCCACAAAAAAGATCCGTTCAATGGTTCTGGTAGATTCTTAATTTCCTTTTCATAAAGGCACAAATGTTGAATCTCGTGGTAGCAATTTATCAGAGGAAAAGTGAGGGCCCTAACGTAGGTAAAGATATATTTTTCAACTTTATATTTTATACATCTTATACCGACGTTCCGGCGGGCCGGATGGAACCTCGTCATGGTCCGGATCTGGCCCGCGGGACGTATTTTGGGCATCACTGTTATAAACAATGACAATATTTCTTATCATTGTTCATACCTCAACCAAGTTATTCAACTACTAACAACATAACATAAATAATTTTGATCTAGATCTGTTACCTAATTATTATTATTTTTAAAATAAACTAACACCATCTTAAATTAGTTTAAAAAAGAGAGAAAGAATGGGAGAGAGAGAGAGAGAGAGAGAGATGTTAACATTATATTCGTTTACTCTTTTTTTCTATGGCCACAAATTATTCTGTTTCCAGGAGTCAGTGATGGAAGCCGTTAGAAAGCTGGACTGTGACCTTTTCCTGTCACTCATACCAGACAGTAGTCAACAGCCGAGGTTGTCTCTAGAGTTGGTAAGTAATCTATAACCAATCCTCTCCCGAACTCACGCCAAAAACCCTACCTTAAGTAAACCCTTGAAGCAACATCCTCTGTCAAGTTGAGCAGTTGAGCCCGTCCGTGTTCACCTCGTCATTTGATTGCATGTTGTCTTTTGAAACCCCTGATGGCACTAGGTCAAAGGTCAGTTAACGTCTAGAAGTCTACTGTTCTATACAAACCAATAGCCTCACGGAGGCGCGGTGGCTGAGCGGTAACTTAATTTCGGGATCTTTGGGCGCCTCGAAGTCCAGCCAGCTCTAATGCACATTGTTATGGTGAAATGTTTTACTGGTACGGTGGTTGAAAGAAGAAGCTACCCTTGACTAAGTGTGTTCCTCCCCTTTTCTGTTGAATAAAACAAAGTGACCAATTGCAAACAAATGGTTGTACCACAGTGACAGAAATAGAGAGAATACAAGAGGAACAACGTTGTATTGTCTCGAAAAAATACTTAACAGAATAATAAATAATAATAATAATAATCTTTATTATCCATAAGGAAATTTGTCTTACAGTTTGTGTATTACACCAAACAAAACATTATAACTATAGAAAACCAAACTATACATTCACCCCAGACTCACTCAAAATTTACATGTGAAATGTTTGTATCAGATAATTGAATTGCATTTAATGATTTATACTTTGGTCTCTTTGCTGTTGGTGTCTTTGTATGAACTGATGTCTCTGACAGTTCAGTTCAGTGGAGACTTGCTGAGCTCGTGCTTCTGATATAAAATACTTTCCTATTATAACAGTTTATTAGAACAGAATAACTCAATGTTACAGATACGTTGCTATAGATTTTTACCTCTTAAGAAAGTTGACATTTTTTTAAAGAAATGTCTACATCTTATAGAACTTGGATTGGTAATTCATATATATATATATATATATATATATATATATATATATATATATATATATATATATATATAGAGAGAGAGAGAGAGAGAGACAGAGAGACAGAGATAGATAGATAGATAGATAGATAGATAGATAGATAGATAGATATAGATAGATAGATAGATAGATAGATAGATAGATAGATAGATAGATAGAAAGATAGATAGATAGATAGATAGATAGATAGATAGATAGATAGATAGAGATAGATAGATAGATAGATAGATAGATAGATAGATAGATATAGATAGATAGATAGATAGAAAGATAGATAGATATAGATAGATAGATAGATAGATAGATAGATAGATAGATAGATAGATAGATAGATAGATAGATAGATAGATACATAGATATAGATAGATAGATAGATAGATAGATAGATATAGATAGATAGATAGATATAGATAGATAGATAGATAGATAGATAGAAAGATAGATAGATATAGATAGATAGATAGATAGATAGATAGATAGATAGATAGATAGATAGATATAGATAGATAGATAGATAGATAGATAGATAGATAGATAGATAGATAGATAGATAGATAGATAGATAGATAGGTAGATAGATAGATAAATAGAAAGATAGATAGATATAGATAGATAGATAGATAGATAGACAGATAGATAGATAGATAGATAGATATAGATAGATAGATAGATAGATAGATAGATAGATAGATAGATAGATAGATAGATAGATTGATAGATAGATATATAGATAGATAGATAGACAGATAGATAATAAGGTATGTCTTCGAGTCCAAAGAGTAATGAGGAATGCAGCCTCAGCTGTGACCTACATATTTTGCCATATCCAGGTCAAGCATAACCATTGTCCTCCAGGGCCGGACTGTTTGTCAAAATCGGCCCGGGCATTTTATACCATTCGGCCCATACCTTGTATATCATATGATGGGCATCCATTTCTAATTCTAGCTGTCCTAAAAATCATTTTGTTAAATTTGATAACGTATCGATAGCTTTACGCATGCAAACAGTGAACTCAATATCTTTATAAGAAATATAGGCCTTTAGTTGCTTTTTAATCGCTACTAGTTGCACTGTCTACGGGTGTAGGCTATTATAGGCCTATTATCTTATCTTATAAAATACAGACGTTACTTCAAAAAAGAAGATGATAACGTCCTAGCGGAAAATGTGATATATTAAATTAGCATTACACTGTAGAGTCTGTTAAAGTTTTTTTTTTTTATAACACGACGCTCAGAGGACCCCTTTTACAGCAGAAAACTATAAAACATTTAACAATTTAATACTTTCTATAGTGGCATTCATGAGGCCTTTTAGCTGGCACTACCGGCCCAATTGGGTACCGGCCCACCTTGCATTGGCCCGAATGCCCTTATAGCCAGTCCGCATTGTTGTCCGCGGTGATCTATTAAGATGTTCTTTTCGTCGTCTGCGTCTGTCCTCGGCAACGATTGAATTGAACTGCGTTAACATTCATTCATGTTTGACCTGCTCTTTATTCAACCAGGCCTGCCTTACATACCTGCCCTTTCTGATATCCTGCTCTTTATTCAACCAGGCCTGCCTTACATACCTGCCCTTTCTGATATCCTGCTCTTTATTCAACCAGGCCTGCCTTACATACCTGCCCTTTCTGATATCCTGCTCTTTATTCAACCAGGCCTGCCTTATATACCTGCCCTTTCTTATATCCTGCTCTTTATTCAACCAGGCCTGCCTTATATATACCAACCCTTTCTGATATCCTGCTCTTTATTCAACCAGGCCTGCCTTATATATACAACCCTTTCTGATATCCTGCTCTTTATTCAACCAGGCCTGCCTTACATACCTGCACTTTCTGATATCCTGCTCTTTATTCAACCAGGCCTGCCTTACATACCTGCACTTTCTGATATCCTGCTTTTTATTCAACCAGGCCTGCCTTATATACCTGCACTTTCTGATATCCTGCTCTTTATTCAACCAGGCCTGCCTTATACACGTGCCCTTTCTGATATCCTGCTTTTTATTCAACCAGGCCTGCCTTATATACCTGCCCTTTCTGATATCCTGCTTTTTATTCAACCAGGCCTGCCTTATATGCCAACCTTTCTGATATCCTGCTCTTTATTCAACCAGGCCTGCCTTATATATACCAACCTTTCTGATATCCTGCTCTTTATTCAACCAGGCCTGCCTTATATATACCAACCTTTCTGATATCCTGCTCTTTATTCAACCAGGCCTGCCTTATATATACCAACCCTTTCTGATATCCTGCTCTTAATCAACCAGGCCTGCCTTATATACCTGTCCTTTCTAATATCCTGCTTTTTATTCAACCAGGCCTTCCTTATATTTACCAATCCTTTCTGATATCCTGCTCTTTATTCAACCAGGCCTGCCTTATATACCTGCCCTTTCTTATATCCTGCTTTTTATTCAACCAGGCCTGCCTTATATATACCAACCCTTTCTGATATCCTGCTCTTTATTCAACCAGGCCTGCCTTATATACCTGCCCTTTCTGATATCCTGCTTTTTAATCAACCAGGCCTTCCTTATATTTACCAATCCTTTCTGATATCCTGCTCTTTATCAACCAGGCCTGCCTTATACACCTGCCCTTTCTGATATCCTGCTTTTTATTCAACCAGGCCTGCCTTATATATACTAACCCTTTCTGATATCCTGCTCTTTATTCAACCAGGCCTGCCTTATATACCTGCCCTTTCTGATATCCTGCTTTTTATTCAACCAGGCCTGCCTTATATACCTGCCCTTTCTGATATCCTACTTTTTATTCAACCAGGCCTGCCTTATATACCTGCCCTTTCTGATATCCTGCTTTTTATTCAACCAGGCCTGCCTTATATATACCAGCCCTTTCTGATATCCTGCTTTTTCACGACACTTCTTATTTTGGATGGTGGTGGCCATTTATAGCTAGACATCGAGGCAATTATTCCTATCGATGTCAACTATATACAAATGATAAGTTAGATACCATATTCTGGTACATAAGAACAGAAATGATTTTGTGAACATCAACGAAAGCATAAAATATGAGTAAATCATGAGTAAATGTGTAAATCAACTGTAAAGTCTAGTTGACACTAATGAACTACATGTTCCTGACTCTTGTCAAAGACAGTTCGGAAAAAAGATTCCTCGGTCGGTGTCAGTAAATAATGTATGGCTTGATTCTCTAATCACCCCAAAACCTTTTCTGTCTACAAAGAAGTCTTCAGTAAATATTGTATAAACCGCAGGCGTCCTTCCCCCAGGAAACCTGCGCCACTTACAAGGAAGGCATATATAAACAAAGTATGTCTGTAGGAGGATTACTCTTGTCTGGTTTTGAGGGGGATGAAACTTTTAATACACTAGAGACGCTATAGGCGTTGTGCACCCAAAAGTATGTCACGAGCAAAGATAACTGGTTAGTGCTGATAATGAAATGACTTTCAATATAGAATACTTATTTCTACGTTTAAGAAGTACCTCAGACTTCTGATACTTACCACATAGTATTTAATAATTTAAAGTTATATTGTAACGCAATAAATATATTAAAAAAATATTATATAAAACTTTCCCGACCCACATTAGATTACGCCTATGATGAGTTTGAAAAAAAAAAAGAACCTTCCTGTTGTTTTTTTTTTATTCTGATATATTGAAGATGTCTATGAGTTTTAGCATCAGCCAAACACAGCCTCGTTTTCAGAATTAAATATTTGATGAGCAAATCTTACAGACTAGACTCAATATATAGGTCAGTGTCAGACAAATAGAAATATTCAATTGTTTTCCAATATTTTCATAGAAATAAACAAACCCTGTTGAACTGAAATTAAAAAAAAATTACGGGTCGGTTTGTTCTTTAAATGTGTTTGAAACTTACGAACTAGTGTCGGCAATGTTTAGCCTGAATGAAGTCAGTCAAAGTGTTCATCTCTCACTGAACGAACTGAACCCAAGTTTATTACTGCTAGACATTCTTGAGCTGTCCTTCCGAAATGATCAATCTGTGGGACATCCATCTCATACCTCACATTCTTCGAAGTGTTCATCACAGTTCATCTCTCTCACTTCTTCTCTCTCTCTCTCTCTCTCTCTCTCCCACTTTCAGAATGTCAATTTCCTAATCCTTAATCCCTCCTCCTTTTTTGTTCTTTTTCAATGTGTGTCCTCAAAGATCCCACAGCAGCGTTCTCATCTTGCACCATTATACACTTGGCCAAAACATCCATAAATTCGATATTCTCTCTCTCTGTCTTCCTCTTATTGCCATGGGACTTTATCGTCGTTACACGACAATTTATTATGCCATGACCGAACGCTTTAAACAATCTCTTTATATTTATAGCATCTTGCTTGACGACTGTCTTAAAGGTCAAATACTCCACGGGGGGAAGGGGGAGAGGAAGCTTCCAATTTTCTAGTCAACTTCCGATCAATCATTGAAAGCTTTGATTGCTGTGAGCACGAGATGACGAGTGATGTTTTACAACTATAAGCTCGTGACCTGTTGTCATGGCAGGAACTCTAGACTAACCGTTGTTATTGTTATGTCTTATTGGCATGCGGCTTCAGTACGAGACAGCTGCAGGTCACTCCCAAAGGCCGTGGGATACACACTTGAGACCAAAAGAAAATCCGCTGCTGAAGACAGACGTAGACGGCGATAAAAAATCTAAATCGACCACAGGCGGACAATGGTTATGCCTGCGCTAGATGTGGCGAAATATGTAGGTCACAGCTGGGGCTGCGTAGCCACGGGTAATAGCGCATTCCTCATTGTTCTTCGGACTCGAAGCCTTATTATTATTATTACATTAATTTGTGCTTATCGTCGACGGTCCGTGTGTTTTTCGTGCCTACTAAGCCAGATTGAATTCTTACCTACTCGTTTATTCTGAAACTCCCATAAGGTGTTCTACAACGTATTTACAGTTTAGATATTTTAACTTTTAAAACGGCAGTAAAAATCTGTACTACTGTAGATACAACCACAGTTGTATACAATCAACACCATACATACTTGCTCATTCCGAAATAGAAATGGTGGAAACTAAATTGATTAGAAAGTCTCATCTTTTTGACATTAAAATGATGAAATATGACTATTGAATAGTTCCACATAAAGACCGGACAACTTTCACATTTAGATCTACTGTTTCTTTGGGTAATCTCTAGTGTGGGTAATAAACAGAGAAAACTCTTCTGGACTGAAAGTAAACTTAAAAGACTTTTGTGTCTCCAGGCTTCCATCTGTTCTTTTGTTACAGTTTTGGTCCAGCTGTTTTTTTTTTTCTATTTTAACTTGCAACTGTAAATGTTTCTTGAATTTGTATTGTGACTCCAAAATTATTTTTGAAAAAACAAACAAACAATACCCTCCAAAACTCATGACTTACAAGTTTTCAATATAGTTATCAACATTCTTCCTTGTTATTACTACTGACTAGAAAGAAGATATTGTCCAAATGATCACCACATCGTTTTGTTATTTAAGTTTGTTTTATTGAACTTCAAAGAACTCAAACACAATTCTGAAATCCACTGGCTAGACCGATGCTCTGATTTTGTTTTAATTTTTTTTTCTTGTACATACGAGATCTGACAATTTCTAAGAGATTTTGTTTTTGGTTGACAGCCCAAACAAATATTCCCCACAATAGGAGTTTTCTCTAAAAATAGCCACGGTTAATCTTGGAATGACTATTTTTGGACTTTTAAGCTGGCTGGAATACCGTGACTAATTCAGCGTCTGTCTTGAAGACCTTGAGAAATTTGAAATCAGGCAAGTGTTTTGTTTGAGGACATTTATTCGCCAGACTGTATTCGATTATAGCCGGTATCGTTGTGATTCAGCTATTGGATGTCATAGTGTTGTTTAAATGACATAAGTTCATATAAGTAAATCATTGGAATTCAAGCCACTCTATAAGGTTTCAAATAACATTTCATCTTCATGTAGTGAGCACATTTTAGGAACTTCTGCTTTGACAATCTGACCATTACGAAGTATTTTAGTCTACAAGTCTTGTACATTGAATGTCGTCCCAGGGGAAATAATCGCAAAAGGCTGTGCTTTAAATCAATGGCTACCGCCGTACAGACCTTTTTACACCTGTGGGCTGATCAAATAAGAGACACAATGAATTTCACTGACAGTAAAAGCAGTAAAAAAAAAAGTTTTTATTGCAAAGCTTTTATCAGCTCGATCTGTCTGGAATCTCGTACGCGTTAGTTCTCCCGCTTCACATCCTCGGATCAAGTTGAGACTTTGCCACAATTATTCTTTGTCGATGACAACACACAATTCACTAAACAATACAATAAATAATTAATCAATTAGTCGTAATTAATTAATTAGTTTTATTTTATATAGAGACAGTAGGGCCTACTAAGTTAAGGGGAGATAAGCCTTTAATTTTTAAACTAACACTAGACTATAGAACCGTTTACTTGTAGAAATACTCGGAGGACTCACGTCGTCCTATCATCGTGGGGAGGCTTCAATGGAAGTTCAGACTCAAACAACTTTTTTGTGTGTGTCTAATTTTTTTTTTTTTTTGAAAAGGCAGGACGGAAACGTTCTATCAAATACCCTTCCTTCCCCCCACCCCAACACCTTATTGGTCCACAAAAGTGATTGGACCATAGCGCACTGATCAAGTTGTAAGCATTAAGGTCACGTTGAACAAAAACAATAACAATATTTCCAATCGTACACATTTATTATTGTTAGTCTAAATCTACTAAAAATAAATGACATGAATGATTCAAAATAATTGATCCAATTTCGTCCTATATGTTTCGCTATAGGTCTCCATGCCCACAGGTCGTGACGTTGCAGGTCAGTGTTCAGGCCTTCTATGATGAATGGTCTCGCTAGAAGCTGGACCTCGCGCATTTGGGTGTTTAATGACCGCAGCCAATCATGCTTTAACATTTTGTATAGGGGGATGTATGATGTTGGTTATTAGAGCTTGTAGTTCATAACTTCTGGTACTCTTGTTGATCATATCAAAACCTTTCTACCTGCATTGCGGACCCAAGAGCGGACCCATCGAAGACCTATTGAGTTTGTGCAATAACACAAACTCTCTTTGTATTTTTTTTCCTCTTGGTCGGTGTAACTTTAGTATTACATATTTTTAAATCGTATGTCTAATAAAAACAAAAGCAGTTAGATTTTTAAAAATAGTTTTTATAAGCAGTTAGATTTTTAAAAATAGTTTTTATAAGTTGAATTCTTAGAGATGCTTTTTTTTTTATTTTGAAATGATAGTTGTAAGATGTCTTGAGTACTAAATAAAAGATGTACTGATAGTTACGTATGCTCTGAAAATACAAATACAAATTTACAGATAACTTTATGTTTTGAATGAAAAACTCACTGACCAACAACCCTGATACACAAACTGTACATACCTCTATTGCAGTGAAGAATTAATTAGCTTCTGATAACTCTATTGCAATGAAGAAACATGTAGCTGCTGATAATTATATTGCAATGAAGAAACATGTAGCTGCTGATAACTCTGTTGCAATGAAGAAACATGTAGCTGCTGATAATTATATTGCAATGAAGAAACATGTAGCTTCTGATAACTGTTGCAATGAAGAAACATGTAGCTGCTGATAATTATATTGCAATGAAGAAACATGTAGCTGCTGATAATTATATTGCAATGAAGAAACATGGAGCTGCTGATAATTATATTGCAATGAAGAAACATGTAGCTGCTGATAATTATATTGCAATGAAGAAACATGTAGCTGCTGATAATTATATTGCAATGAAGAAACATGTAGCTGCTGATAACTCTGTTGCAATGAAGAAACAACTAGCTGCCCAAATAGTCTATTGTAATGAATAAGTCATTAGCTGCTGACAGGGCCGGTCTTAGGCCACTGCAACCTATGCGGTCGCAGTGGGCCCCGCGCTTTCTTAGGCCCCGCTCTAATTCTAGGTGTAATTATTAAATTGCAAAATAGGTTAAATAAAAAAATTGCCGGAAATCTCCTGAATTTATTAAAATCTCCTGAAAACTCATAAAAATCTCATCAAAAATAGACAAATTTGTCATTTGTGGGTGTCTTTCATTGCGGAAAACGACAATCCTACAAGCGATAAAAAAAAAGGCATTGTCAGCTTTCATGTTATAAAATGTAATAATCGGGCAAATTTTCACATTTACTTTTATAGTCACTGGCATTTAAATATGCCATAGGTTGCAAGGTTCGTAAAGTAAAGTTAATTTAATCGCAATTTTGTACTTAGTAAAGAATGAATAAAATTCAAAGTCGATTTTTTTTTTCTAATACAAAATCTTAATTTTCACTTATTATCCTTATTTCCACCCAGACTAGGCCCCGCGCAATCAGTTTCGCATAGGGTCCCGCAATTGTTAGGACCGGCCCTGGCTGCTGATAATTATATTGCAGTGAAGAAACATGTAGCTGCTGATAACTCTATTGCAATGAAGAAACAACGAACTGCCGATAAATCTATTGTGATGAATGACCAACTAACTGCAGATAACTCTATTGCAATGAATGAACAAATTGCAGCAATTTATGATGACTAGATAGCAGCGCTATGAAGTGGATCAATACTCCCTAAAGTGTACTTGTCCAGTAAATATCTCTCTTCTTCTTCGCATTACTCATACTATGAGGCTGACGGGAGGATAGTAAGACATGGAGAGGGCACGGGAGAAAAGGAGTAAAAAAAAAACAGAGAGAGAGAGAGAAACACTCAGGGTGACCTCCTGGACTTGACAATGTTAAGATCGAGGTCTTGTCTATGGGGGCTGTATCCTCCTTTCTTTCCTCCTTAGCTCGACTGTGCTCCCGTTTGTTCTTTCCCCTTACAATGGCCTTAGCCGCTCAATACATGATCAATACATACAACTTAGGTAACTGGCGGTGTAGGAAACAGGAGAGGCAGCCGCACATGAAAAGTTCAATAAGGGGTCAGATGATCTGGTCATTATGGAGAAGTCTGGAACTATTATAGACCCGTTTGGAGTTCATAGTGACGCTCCAGACTGAATGTGTTCGATAGTTGGCTTGAGAATCATTGCAACCATTACAACTAGCCCAGTCATGTTCTTGTGTCTTTCAAGCTTATCTGCTTTACAATTGAATGTAAATGACTTTACAATTGGACGTAAATGACTTTACTATTGAATGTAAATGACTTTACAATTGAATGTAAATGACTTTACAATTGAATGTAAATGACTTTACAATTGGACGTAAATGACTTTACTATTGAATGTAAATGACTTTACAATTGAATGTAAATGACTTTACAATGGGACGTAAATGACTTTTTCAGATATTGCTGCTTCAGAAATAGTCCAGAGTTTGATTGACCCAAAGTAGAATTAGTCTATGACATCATTCTAATCTACAAGAGTGTACATGTACTGTGTTAGTTCAGTCAGCTTTCCCTAAAGTAGCACGTGCTTCATTTATCCATACACCGTCGAGCTCTGATTGGCGCAGCGTCACAAAATACACACACACAAAGTATGTCCACATGACATAACACTGGATCTAATCATAAAATGGGTGAAACACAACTTTTTTTGTGGTTGTTATTGTTGAAGATTATCAGCTGATCGCATAGGGACAATGTTTTAAAATATTAAATGTCTAAGATGTAGCGATAAACCGAATGCTTATCTTTGCACTATACCAAACAATTAAATCAATGCAATACTCCATCAATAACATCGCTTAGGCCAGGTTCACATTGAACCATATCTTCATAACAATCAGTTCATTAAATACATATGAATATTAACAATGCAAAAATAATAACAGTAAATCTTTGTATCCTGTGGTATCATGTCTTTAGTCGAACTAACCTTTGAAACGAGCACGTCTCTTCTTTTTGTATCGAAGGAGATAGGGCTGTAGTTGTTGATAGCTTGTAGTTCATAGTTTGGGATATTCTTTCTGTGAATATTGAAACCTGTATTTCCATACAAACTGCCTTTTAAACCTTGCTTTCTCTCTGTCTCTGTCTCTGTCTCTGTCTCTGTCTCTCTCTCTCTCTCTCTCTCTCTCTCTCTATATATATATATATATATATATATATATATATATATATATATATATAGATATAGATATATAGATATAGATATAGATATATATATATATAGATATAGATATATATATATATAGATATATATACACAAATATACAAATATAAAAATATATTATTTGTATAATCCAGTAGAGTGCCAGGAGTGTATAAAGAGTAAACATCAGACTAGCACAAATATAGATCTTAGAATTAAGTATGATTGCATACGCCATAAATGATGTGCACTAAGTACTTTAGCATGCACCACATATGTAGGGCTTACTGTAAAGAGAACGTCATAGGCTCCCCAGATAAACAATCGACTGGAATGTTTACAGTAAATAGATTGTGTTTTTATTTCGGATTCATGGGTGACTGCATAGGTGGATCTCAACAACGCATAACGTTGAATAATAGGACACATATTTAAATAGTAGGCTCTGTCAGGTCACGTTGAACTATATGTGGAATAACAAGTGAATGCAGCATTGAGATGTTGATACAGTTTGGCTTCTTATATTTATACATATTGATAATGCCAAGGAGGATGTAGTTTAAACACTGTTGGCTTGGAGGTTTTGAGAACGTCACCAATTATTAGATGTTTTATTCATTTTTCTAAAACCAATTCCAACTTAATATATTTACTGTAAATGAAGATTAAATAATGTCTGCGATTAATTCTGCAACATATAGAACATATATACATAATCCGTCAATGACCAAGCACTTTAGTAGATAATTACTCTGTTGCAGTTATAACTAGTTAATCTTTTCAAATTAAGATTTTAAATGCTGCACCGGATTCTAACCCACGGCACTCGTTTGACACTCAGAAGTTCTTTTTACTGAGCCATTGGTTGGACATCTGTTATTCCTTTATAAAAATGCTTACTATTGTCTTCTGTGTGTTTTGTCCTCAAAAAGAAAGTGTGAAACTCGTTACTGATGCTATGCTACAGAAACATAGGGAGCAAGAGAGAGAGAGAGACGGTATGTTTTCTCGTTTGGTAATTTAATTCTAAACGAAGTATGTCAATGCTAACTTATAATCTGAAATAATATCCACAGTATACTGTGGTCCTCACCTGCATGTCATTTGTACAGTATTTGTTATAGAAATGATAACGTTTGATAGATACACTTTGTATAAACGAAAGGACTGCCAGTGGCATAGTTTGGTCTCCTTACTTAAAGGGGGGGGGGGGTAATACAAATGTGTGAAGATGATGTCATGGCTCTTCCTGAAATCAGCTAATAACCAACAACTGTAAACATCGGATTTATCCCTTTTTAACAAGACGTAGATCTAATTTATTAAATTCCAGTTAGAAATATGAGCTTGAAATGTGTGTGTGTGTATATAGGAACATAAGGACATAGATCTAGACACTTGGTATTTATTTCATAGCGTCCCATGCGTTCATATTGCAATACACACACGAGTCAGCCACGACAACCAATGACTGAGTCTCTAATTGACATGCATGACTACACTGACACACGAGTCAGCCACGACAACCAATGACTGAGTAGGATGTCCGACCTTATATCTTCTTATTAAAAAACGTCTGTAATATATAAGAAAAGAAGATAAGATAAAACTAAAGCATCTGCATTGTGTATGTGTGTTTGTGTGTTTTCCTAGCTTTAGCTTTAGCACACTTTTGACATGTACGGACCAATCAATGGCCATCTTTCATCGCAGGGCTATCCTTTTACCATAACGATCTTTTGATGGAGGTTATCCACTGGAAATTCTCTTCCAGAAAAGTCTATACGGTCCGGTCACTGAATGGATGGCCTGGGACGCGATGGTCTTTTTGACCGGGTTTTGTTGACCTTGACGCTTAATGGTGACCACGCAAGTGGACCGATCATGCTCGGTCCGTACGTAGGTCATTTGGCTGGACACCGAGCACGCAGGAGGTCATTTCGGTGAGTCTAGGTTAACGTTGTGGTTGTATGAAATGACCCAGTGAGAGAGTATAACGAAATAACCCAGTGAGAGAGTATAACCGAATGACCCAGTGAGAGAGTATAACCAAATGACCCAGTGAGAGAGTATAACCAAATGACCTAGTGAGAGAGTATAACCAAATGACCCAGTGAGAGAGTATAATGTTTTGTTTCAAAGAGAATTAAGAAATCAAGAGATTAGAACAGAGACAATGGCCTCCTTCAGTCCTGAAGCGACAATGCACCACCTCCTAGAAATGAGATGAATTCCAGGGCAGTCGATATGGTGGGAACGATGGCGCCCACAGTTCCCCCTCTTGTTATGGGGTGTGTCGTGTGTTTCTATGATGATAGTGAGACGATGGCTATGCGATATCAATGATGCAAGCTGCCCTGGGTACGCTGGAGGACTACAGAAGGCCAGAGTGTAAAGACGTGCCTTTTTGTTGGGAGTTTGATTTTGTTTAAGATACATTTTAGATTATTACTCAAGTGTACTACATTTATTTCTTCTCTTGATGAATTTATGTATATCGTAATAAAAGTTCCATTTAGTTTCGTTCAAAAAAAGAGGTTTATTCAAGTTATTTCAATTTTTTTGAAGCTTAAATATAATACGCCTACAGCGGTTCAGTTGTCTACAAGCAGTATGATCGAGTCTCTTTTCCGCTCCACAATGTAAACAAGCAAAATATTTTAAAATACTTAGAGAAAACAAAAAAAAAAAAAAAAGGATATAGTATCTAGGAGGAAAACTTCGCATTTACAGACATAGATCTCAATACTGTAATAGTTACTTCCTTTTTATATCAATTAAATTAATTAATTACCACCATTTAATGAACTAATTGGTAATTTGTTTTTGATATATTCATGTTTTGCTAGGAACAAAATTGAATAATTGTGCAAAGTTTCAACTTAATCCGATAGTCGGAATGGAGAAATAACGTGTTCAAAATTTGTACCAGACAAACAGAGTGAGTAGTATAAGCTTTGTAAAAAATACTCGAAGCTGCTTAGCCTCTGGGCGGGGATGTATTCGTATTCCTTGTCTGTTCTTTTCTTCTATACGGGTGCCAAGGCCGAGTCCAAGAGATGTATTATCTTATTAGATACAAGAATCTCTCAGTGAGTGGGAGTGTCAGCTATGTATATTCTTTAAGTACCTCGTCTTCATTGACTCCATGTGTTTGGTCATAAATGGGCTTCCTTGTTTTTTGTATTGCTCAGACGCTTGATCCCAACACACATAAACACTTTGTTAGAGCAGAGAGAAACTAAATCCGTTATCAGTTCTTCTGTTGTTTCCCTTTGTTAGGATTTGAAACATCAACTTGCTGGTACGACTTCGAATATCCACTCGAGCATATATTAATATTGAACTACTATTTAAGCCAAACTTCTGGCATGCAGCGAATAGTTTGTCAACCAGGGTCTTATGCTGAGTAGTAGGTTCAGCAATGACAGCTGCATCATCAGCGTAGAACAGTGATGCCCAACATAAATCGACCTGCGGGCCATTTTAATTTCCGACCCTAGTCGCGGGCCACATAAAACTAAATGAAATTGACCTGAAACTATTGGATTACAAACCCGCGTGGGATCTAGTACTTACGTTCATTAATGGGGATAGTAGTCTCTTTTTTTTGGTCCAAGCGTCACAGAAAACGGCTAAAACATATGAGCAACAGTGTAGCTAGCTTGACCAACGACTCATAGTCTTGTCTCTTTTCGGTAACTATTCACATTAATCTTCCAATCTCTAGACGTAGTTTAACTATCTTTTGATTCCAATGACGTCACATGTGTTTTATAATTGCGTTTCTTTTTTTTTTTGTTTTTTTTTTAATACAGCCACACACTTAATTGACAACTCAAATATATATTGGCTTAGTATCATGTTCTGCCACAAAGTAAACGTCCTTACCTTTTTTTTTTATTCTACATTAAGAGTCCAATCTCATAAAGTTACGCACAGATGTTAGTCATGGTACCAATCAAGCGGAGAACAATTGAGGGCCCTAACGTAGGTAAAGAGACATTTTTGAACCTTTTCTTTAAGGGGAGGGGGGTAGAGGTTTTCTACACTTTGTGCCGACATTTCGGCGGGCCGGATGGAACCACGTCGCGGGCCGGATCTGGCCCGCGGGCCGTATTTTGGGCATCACTGGCGTAGAAGATCAGCACTTTCCTAACTTTTGTTCCGACCTAGCTACATAAAAAAATAAATTTCCACAGGATCTTGTATGGAAAAACACACCTTCGTTGATCTCTATATAAGCATAAGCATGTATATTATGTATTATTTAAAAAGGCTAATGCACTAATGACCCATCTCTGCGTTTAAGTTCGGGGACTTTTAGAATACAATTAAAAAAAATATATAAATAAAATAACTGAATAGAATATTCATAGGAAAAACAAAATAGAGGCAAGAAATTAAATTTCGAGGCGCAATAATTATTTCCTCTCTCCTGGTCTTGTGAACGTGTGAGCTTCAAAATTGGATTTGTTTATTGAAAGCGGTGTGAAGGCCGGAAAAGGACGTGCCCCCCTCCCCCCTTTTGTTCTTCCTTTCCTTCAACACTGAGTCTGTTGTTGTATACAACAACCGCATAATGTCAAGACACTAGATGGCTAGTCGGCAGACGACAAGAGTTTGTTCCCTTGAAATTGTTCTGATCTTGTCTGCGGTGTCGTCTGCCAGCCGAGTCTTGAATTAAATTGAACTTGCTGAGGCGAACATGTCCGCCAGATTATCTTTTTTTTTTTAAAGTCTTACATAAATATGAACTTAAACATTTAAATTGATTTCCCCCCCCCCTCCTTTTTAATGTACTACAGAATTATATAACGACTTTAGAGCTACATATTGTAAATACAGTATATTTAAAAAGTAAAGTTCCCCTTTCAGACCTTATAGTCTATAGGGCAGATGCTGTAAAGGTCATTTGTTTCTGTGGCCTGTGAAATATAACTTTTTTTTAATGAAAATGCCTTACATATTTAATTCTAAACGGTTCGCTTTTGGAAGATAAAAAGTAGATCTAGCTGTTGCATGAACTATTTAAACTATTTAAACCACAAAATAGCATGAAATCGTATTCGCAATATCTTTTCTAGTTTCTGAGATTTAAACGTGACGGACAGACAGACATACATAACTAATAGCGGCCTTTTCCCTTTTCGGGGGCCGCCAAAACTAGTGAGCCGCATGTACTTTGCAAGCCCTCGATAAGACAATGAAATCGACATGCTGGAATGAATCGTGAAGCTGACCTACAGTCACATGACGCGTGTCTTTCCTATTGTTTGACTTGTTCAAATGTACTGGCGCCATTGGGAATGTCAATGCAAACAAAGGGGAACGATTCTTTAGAAATATTGCATTCATTAGTAAACAACGACCAGCACTAGATTATTGAAGTTTGAAAGTTCAATATAAATGCACTGTTATAATGTACACATTGTAATAATGTAGATGTTACATGTACAATAAGAAATCCAGGCATTCTTTATAATAATCATAAATCTTGTATTTTAATGCAAACTAAAAAATCACAAAGCTAGCATAATGTACCATGACATATTCCACATGGGTAGCAGACATTATCAACAAGTAACATAAGAAACAGTTTTGATTTTTTTAAAATAAAGTTCCTCCTTTTAATAATAATAATAATAATAATAATAATAATAATCTTTATTATCCGTAAGGAAATTTGTCTTACAATTTGTGCATTACACCAAACAAAAAACATTATAACTATAAGAAACCAAAGTGTACATTCACACCAGACTCACTCATAATTTACATGTGACAAAGTTTATACCAGGTTGTTCTTATTTTAGAATCTAAACACTCTCTGTAAGAGAGATTAATTTGCTCTTGATCACTAATGAATATTATAAATGACAGATTTCCCGAAAACAAATCCTGGTAAAGCGCCTTCATTAACTGACCAACAACCTTGATACACAAACTGTACATACCTCTATTGCAGTGAAGAATTAATTAGCTTCTGATAACTCTATTGCAATGAAGAAACATGTAGCTGCTGATAATTATATTGCAATGAAGAAACATGTAGCTGCTGATAACTCTGTTGCAATGAAGAAACATGTAGCTGCTGATAATTATATTGCAATGAAGAAACATGTAGCTTCTGATAACTGTTGCAATGAAGAAACATGTAGCTGCTGATAATTATATTGCAATGAAGAAACATGTAGCTGCTGATAATTATATTGCAATGAAGAAACATGGAGCTGCTGATAATTATATTGCAATGAAGAAACATGTAGCTGCTGATAATTATATTGCAATGAAGAAACATGTAGCTGCTGATAATTATATTGCAATGAAGAAACATGTAGCTGCTGATAACTCTGTTGCAATGAAGAAACAACTAGCTGCCCAAATAGTCTATTGTAATGAATAAGTCATTAGCTGCTGACAGGGCCGGTCTTAGGCCACTGCAACCTATGCGGTCGCAGTGGGCCCCGCGCTTTCTTAGGCCCCGCTCTAATTCTAGGTGTAATTATTAAATTGCAAAATAGGTTAAATAAAAAAATTGCCGGAAATCTCCTGAATTTATTAAAATCTCCTGAAAACTCATAAAAATCTCATCAAAAATAGACAAATTTGTCATTTGTGGGTGTCTTTCATTGCGGAAAACGACAATCCTACAAGCGATAAAAAAAAAGGCATTGTCAGCTTTCATGTTATAAAATGTAATAATCGGGCAAATTTTCACATTTACTTTTATAGTCACTGGCATTTAAATATGCCATAGGTTGCAAGGTTCGTAAAGTAAAGTTAATTTAATCGCAATTTTGTACTTAGTAAAGAATGAATAAAATTCAAAGTCGATTTTTTTTTTCTAATACAAAATCTTAATTTTCACTTATTATCCTTATTTCCACCCAGACTAGGCCCCGCGCAATCAGTTTCGCATAGGGTCCCGCAATTGTTAGGACCGGCCCTGGCTGCTGATAATTATATTGCAGTGAAGAAACATGTAGCTGCTGATAACTCTATTGCAATGAAGAAACAACGAACTGCCGATAAATCTATTGTGATGAATGACCAACTAACTGCAGATAACTCTATTGCAATGAATGAACAAATTGCAGCAATTTATGATGACTAGATAGCAGCGCTATGAAGTGGATCAATACTCCCTAAAGTGTACTTGTCCAGTAAATATCTCTCTTCTTCTTCGCATTACTCATACTATGAGGCTGACGGGAGGATAGTAAGACATGGAGAGGGCACGGGAGAAAAGGAGTAAAAAAAAAACAGAGAGAGAGAGAGAAACACTCAGGGTGACCTCCTGGACTTGACAATGTTAAGATCGAGGTCTTGTCTATGGGGGCTGTATCCTCCTTTCTTTCCTCCTTAGCTCGACTGTGCTCCCGTTTGTTCTTTCCCCTTACAATGGCCTTAGCCGCTCAATACATGATCAATACATACAACTTAGGTAACTGGCGGTGTAGGAAACAGGAGAGGCAGCCGCACATGAAAAGTTCAATAAGGGGTCAGATGATCTGGTCATTATGGAGAAGTCTGGAACTATTATAGACCCGTTTGGAGTTCATAGTGACGCTCCAGACTGAATGTGTTCGATAGTTGGCTTGAGAATCATTGCAACCATTACAACTAGCCCAGTCATGTTCTTGTGTCTTTCAAGCTTATCTGCTTTACAATTGAATGTAAATGACTTTACAATTGGACGTAAATGACTTTACTATTGAATGTAAATGACTTTACAATTGAATGTAAATGACTTTACAATTGAATGTAAATGACTTTACAATTGGACGTAAATGACTTTACTATTGAATGTAAATGACTTTACAATTGAATGTAAATGACTTTACAATTGGACGTAAATGACTTTTTCAGATATTGCTGCTTCAGAAATAGTCCAGAGTTTGATTGACCCAAAGTAGAATTAGTCTATGACATCATTCTAATCTACAAGAGTGTACATGTACTGTGTTAGTTCAGTCAGCTTTCCCTAAAGTAGCACGTGCTTCATTTATCCATACACCGTCGAGCTCTGATTGGCGCAGCGTCACAAAATACACACACACAAAGTATGTCCACATGACATAACACTGGATCTAATCATAAAATGGGTGAAACACAACTTTTTTTGTGGTTGTTATTGTTGAAGATTATCAGCTGATCGCATAGGGACAATGTTTTAAAATATTAAATGTCTAAGATGTAGCGATAAACCGAATGCTTATCTTTGCACTATACCAAACAATTAAATCAATGCAATACTCCATCAATAACATCGCTTAGGCCAGGTTCACATTGAACCATATCTTCATAACAATCAGTTCATTAAATACATATGAATATTAACAATGCAAAAATAATAACAGTAAATCTTTGTATCCTGTGGTATCATGTCTTTAGTCGAACTAACCTTTGAAACGAGCACGTCTCTTCTTTTTGTATCGAAGGAGATAGGGCTGTAGTTGTTGATAGCTTGTAGTTCATAGTTTGGGATATTCTTTCTGTGAATATTGAAACCTGTATTTCCATACAAACTGCCTTTTAAACCTTGCTTTCTCTCTGTCTCTGTCTCTGTCTCTGTCTCTGTCTCTCTCTCTCTCTCTCTCTATATATATATATATATATATATATATATATATATATATATATATATATATAGATATAGATATATAGATATAGATATAGATATATATATATATAGATATAGATATATATATATATAGATATATATACACAAATATACAAATATAAAAATATATTATTTGTATAATCCAGTAGAGTGCCAGGAGTGTATAAAGAGTAAACATCAGACTAGCACAAATATAGATCTTAGAATTAAGTATGATTGCATACGCCATAAATGATGTGCACTAAGTACTTTAGCATGCACCACATATGTAGGGCTTACTGTAAAGAGAACGTCATAGGCTCCCCAGATAAACAATCGACTGGAATGTTTACAGTAAATAGATTGTGTTTTTATTTCGGATTCATGGGTGACTGCATAGGTGGATCTCAACAACGCATAACGTTGAATAATAGGACACATATTTAAATAGTAGGCTCTGTCAGGTCACGTTGAACTATATGTGGAATAACAAGTGAATGCAGCATTGAGATGTTGATACAGTTTGGCTTCTTATATTTATACATATTGATAATGCCAAGGAGGATGTAGTTTAAACACTGTTGGCTTGGAGGTTTTGAGAACGTCACCAATTATTAGATGTTTTATTCATTTTTCTAAAACCAATTCCAACTTAATATATTTACTGTAAATGAAGATTAAATAATGTCTGCGATTAATTCTGCAACATATAGAACATATATACATAATCCGTCAATGACCAAGCACTTTAGTAGATAATTACTCTGTTGCAGTTATAACTAGTTAATCTTTTCAAATTAAGATTTTAAATGCTGCACCGGATTCTAACCCACGGCACTCGTTTGACACTCAGAAGTTCTTTTTACTGAGCCATTGGTTGGACATCTGTTATTCCTTTATAAAAATGCTTACTATTGTCTTCTGTGTGTTTTGTCCTCAAAAAGAAAGTGTGAAACTCGTTACTGATGCTATGCTACAGAAACATAGGGAGCAAGAGAGAGAGAGAGACGGTATGTTTTCTCGTTTGGTAATTTAATTCTAAACGAAGTATGTCAATGCTAACTTATAATCTGAAATAATATCCACAGTATACTGTGGTCCTCACCTGCATGTCATTTGTACAGTATTTGTTATAGAAATGATAACGTTTGATAGATACACTTTGTATAAACGAAAGGACTGCCAGTGGCATAGTTTGGTCTCCTTACTTAAAGGGGGGGGGGTAATACAAATGTGTGAAGATGATGTCATGGCTCTTCCTGAAATCAGCTAATAACCAACAACTGTAAACATCGGATTTATCCCTTTTTAACAAGACGTAGATCTAATTTATTAAATTCCAGTTAGAAATATGAGCTTGAAATGTGTGTGTGTGTATATAGGAACATAAGGACATAGATCTAGACACTTGGTATTTATTTCATAGCGTCCCATGCGTTCATATTGCAATACACACACGAGTCAGCCACGACAACCAATGACTGAGTCTCTAATTGACATGCATGACTACACTGACACACGAGTCAGCCACGACAACCAATGACTGAGTAGGATGTCCGACCTTATATCTTCTTATTAAAAAACGTCTGTAATATATAAGAAAAGAAGATAAGATAAAACTAAAGCATCTGCATTGTGTATGTGTGTTTGTGTGTTTTCCTAGCTTTAGCTTTAGCACACTTTTGACATGTACGGACCAATCAATGGCCATCTTTCATCGCAGGGCTATCCTTTTACCATAACGATCTTTTGATGGAGGTTATCCACTGGAAATTCTCTTCCAGAAAAGTCTATACGGTCCGGTCACTGAATGGATGGCCTGGGACGCGATGGTCTTTTTGACCGGGTTTTGTTGACCTTGACGCTTAATGGTGACCACGCAAGTGGACCGATCATGCTCGGTCCGTACGTAGGTCATTTGGCTGGACACCGAGCACGCAGGAGGTCATTTCGGTGAGTCTAGGTTAACGTTGTGGTTGTATGAAATGACCCAGTGAGAGAGTATAACGAAATAACCCAGTGAGAGAGTATAACCGAATGACCCAGTGAGAGAGTATAACCAAATGACCCAGTGAGAGAGTATAACCAAATGACCTAGTGAGAGAGTATAACCAAATGACCCAGTGAGAGAGTATAATGTTTTGTTTCAAAGAGAATTAAGAAATCAAGAGATTAGAACAGAGACAATGGCCTCCTTCAGTCCTGAAGCGACAATGCACCACCTCCTAAAAATGAGATGAATTCCAGGGCAGTCGATATGGTGGGAACGATGGCGCCCACAGTTCCCCCTCTTGTTATGGGGTGTGTCGTGTGTTTCTATGATGATAGTGAGACGATGGCTATGCGATATCAATGATGCAAGCTGCCCTGGGTACGCTGGAGGACTACAGAAGGCCAGAGTGTAAAGACGTGCCTTTTTGTTGGGAGTTTGATTTTGTTTAAGATACATTTTAGATTATTACTCAAGTGTACTACATTTATTTCTTCTCTTGATGAATTTATGTATATCGTAATAAAAGTTCCATTTAGTTTCGTTCAAAAAAAGAGGTTTATTCAAGTTATTTCAATTTTTTTGAAGCTTAAATATAATACGCCTACAGCGGTTCAGTTGTCTACAAGCAGTATGATCGAGTCTCTTTTCCGCTCCACAATGTAAACAAGCAAAATATTTTAAAATACTTAGAGAAAACAAAAAAAAAAAAAAAAGGATATAGTATCTAGGAGGAAAACTTCGCATTTACAGACATAGATCTCAATACTGTAATAGTTACTTCCTTTTTATATCAATTAAATTAATTAATTACCACCATTTAATGAACTAATTGGTAATTTGTTTTTGATATATTCATGTTTTGCTAGGAACAAAATTGAATAATTGTGCAAAGTTTCAACTTAATCCGATAGTCGGAATGGAGAAATAACGTGTTCAAAATTTGTACCAGACAAACAGAGTGAGTAGTATAAGCTTTGTAAAAAATACTCGAAGCTGCTTAGCCTCTGGGCGGGGATGTATTCGTATTCCTTGTCTGTTCTTTTCTTCTATACGGGTGCCAAGGCCGAGTCCAAGAGATGTATTATCTTATTAGATACAAGAATCTCTCAGTGAGTGGGAGTGTCAGCTATGTATATTCTTTAAGTACCTCGTCTTCATTGACTCCATGTGTTTGGTCATAAATGGGCTTCCTTGTTTTTTGTATTGCTCAGACGCTTGATCCCAACACACATAAACACTTTGTTAGAGCAGAGAGAAACTAAATCCGTTATCAGTTCTTCTGTTGTTTCCCTTTGTTAGGATTTGAAACATCAACTTGCTGGTACGACTTCGAATATCCACTCGAGCATATATTAATATTGAACTACTATTTAAGCCAAACTTCTGGCATGCAGCGAATAGTTTGTCAACCAGGGTCTTATGCTGAGTAGTAGGTTCAGCAATGACAGCTGCATCATCAGCGTAGAACAGTGATGCCCAACATAAATCGACCTGCGGGCCATTTTAATTTCCGACCCTAGTCGCGGGCCACATAAAACTAAATGAAATTGACCTGAAACTATTGGATTACAAACCCGCGTGGGATCTAGTACTTACGTTCATTAATGGGGATAGTAGTCTCTTTTTTTTGGTCCAAGCGTCACAGAAAACGGCTAAAACATATGAGCAACAGTGTAGCTAGCTTGACCAACGACTCATAGTCTTGTCTCTTTTCGGTAACTATTCACATTAATCTTCCAATCTCTAGACGTAGTTTAACTATCTTTTGATTCCAATGACGTCACATGTGTTTTATAATTGCGTTTCTTTTTTTTTTTGTTTTTTTTTTAATACAGCCACACACTTAATTGACAACTCAAATATATATTGGCTTAGTATCATGTTCTGCCACAAAGTAAACGTCCTTACCTTTTTTTTTTATTCTACATTAAGAGTCCAATCTCATAAAGTTACGCACAGATGTTAGTCATGGTACCAATCAAGCGGAGAACAATTGAGGGCCCTAACGTAGGTAAAGAGACATTTTTGAACCTTTTCTTTAAGGGGAGGGGGGTAGAGGTTTTCTACACTTTGTGCCGACATTTCGGCGGGCCGGATGGAACCACGTCGCGGGCCGGATCTGGCCCGCGGGCCGTATTTTGGGCATCACTGGCGTAGAAGATCAGCACTTTCCTAACTTTTGTTCCGACCTAGCTACATAAAAAAATAAATTTCCACAGGATCTTGTATGGAAAAACACACCTTCGTTGATCTCTATATAAGCATAAGCATGTATATTATGTATTATTTAAAAAGGCTAATGCACTAATGACCCATCTCTGCGTTTAAGTTCGGGGACTTTTAGAATACAATTAAAAAAAATATATAAATAAAATAACTGAATAGAATATTCATAGGAAAAACAAAATAGAGGCAAGAAATTAAATTTCGAGGCGCAATAATTATTTCCTCTCTCCTGGTCTTGTGAACGTGTGAGCTTCAAAATTGGATTTGTTTATTGAAAGCGGTGTGAAGGCCGGAAAAGGACGTGCCCCCCTCCCCCCTTTTGTTCTTCCTTTCCTTCAACACTGAGTCTGTTGTTGTATACAACAACCGCATAATGTCAAGACACTAGATGGCTAGTCGGCAGACGACAAGAGTTTGTTCCCTTGAAATTGTTCTGATCTTGTCTGCGGTGTCGTCTGCCAGCCGAGTCTTGAATTAAATTGAACTTGCTGAGGCGAACATGTCCGCCAGATTATCTTTTTTTTTTTAAAGTCTTACATAAATATGAACTTAAACATTTAAATTGATTTCCCCCCCCCCTCCTTTTTAATGTACTACAGAATTATATAACGACTTTAGAGCTACATATTGTAAATACAGTATATTTAAAAAGTAAAGTTCCCCTTTCAGACCTTATAGTCTATAGGGCAGATGCTGTAAAGGTCATTTGTTTCTGTGGCCTGTGAAATATAACTTTTTTTTTAATGAAAATGCCTTACATATTTAATTCTAAACGGTTCGCTTTTGGAAGATAAAAAGTAGATCTAGCTGTTGCATGAACTATTTAAACTATTTAAACCACAAAATAGCATGAAATCGTATTCGCAATATCTTTTCTAGTTTCTGAGATTTAAACGTGACGGACAGACAGACATACATAACTAATAGCGGCCTTTTCCCTTTTCGGGGGCCGCCAAAACTAGTGAGCCGCATGTACTTTGCAAGCCCTCGATAAGACAATGAAATCGACATGCTGGAATGAATCGTGAAGCTGACCTACAGTCACATGACGCGTGTCTTTCCTATTGTTTGACTTGTTCAAATGTACTGGCGCCATTGGGAATGTCAATGCAAACAAAGGGGAACGATTCTTTAGAAATATTGCATTCATTAGTAAACAACGACCAGCACTAGATTATTGAAGTTTGAAAGTTCAATATAAATGCACTGTTATAATGTACACATTGTAATAATGTAGATGTTACATGTACAATAAGAAATCCAGGCATTCTTTATAATAATCATAAATCTTGTATTTTAATGCAAACTAAAAAATCACAAAGCTAGCATAATGTACCATGACATATTCCACATGGGTAGCAGACATTATCAACAAGTAACATAAGAAACAGTTTTGATTTTTTTAAAATAAAGTTCCTCCTTTTAATAATAATAATAATAATAATAATAATAATAATCTTTATTATCCGTAAGGAAATTTGTCTTACAATTTGTGCATTACACCAAACAAAAAACATTATAACTATAAGAAACCAAAGTGTACATTCACACCAGACTCACTCATAATTTACATGTGACAAAGTTTATACCAGGTTGTTCTTATTTTAGAATCTAAACACTCTCTGTAAGAGAGATTAATTTGCTCTTGATCACTAATGAATATTATAAATGACAGATTTCCCGAAAACAAATCCTGGTAAAGTGCCTTCATTCATTTATTCAGAGTTAATAAAATTCTAAATATAGGCCTATGGATCCAGAATTAGAAGACGGTGCGCTAAATGTATTTATTTCTATAGCTCTTATGTAAGACGCGCGCGATATCATGAATGGCTATTCAATGTACGTCAAGATGGATAAAGCATTAGGGAACGAATTTATGTAAAAATGCTTTTGAAACACAAATTTGAAGGTTAATTTTATGAATGAAATGAATGAAGCACATTTGTAATACCATATGTTGTAAAGTAAAAAACTATCTTACTCATACCATAAACTCTAAAGAGCAAGCCATAGATTGCCTTTGAAAGTATTAGAATGAGAAGTATGTTACCGTAGACATTCCATGTACTAGATCTACTCTTTCAACACCAGAACATTGTTTCATAATTTTTTAGATAAGTTGAAACATATAATGTCGTTAGCCGTGCTTCCCAACACCAACAGAATCAGACACAATATCATAGAATCAAAGAAAAAAAAGGCATTTACACAAATTTGCTATATTCGAACGTTTTTTTGTGTTCATTTCTTGTTTCTCTAAAACCAGATCCACTCAATCGGCTGTCAATGGGAATCACTGAAACATATCCTTTGTCAATTCGTCACGGGTAAAAAATGCGTTAATGCAAGCCCCCCCCCCCCCAAGATAGTATAGGAATGGAATAAGAAATTACAAAAACTACAATAACAACAACAACACATCTGAATGTTTCTTGAACCAAGTGACTTATCGAATCCTAATGGTGCCAAGTTACTAAATTTATCAACCTTTAACACCCGCCAGCCGTGAACCACCGACTGCAATGATGTCTGTAATGATGTCTGTAATTGTCTCTTCAGTATTTATGGAAGGCTGCTTCTATTTCTGAAAGTTTTGAGCTCAAGTAGACAAAAGAAAATCAATCGCTTGAAGTTTGAAGTTTTCTTTATCCAGTTTCATTGTTGTGTGAATGTCACCAGGTGATTAGATCTATATAGGTTAGAGTGTTCATGTTTAGAAAAGTCTGAAAACAAAACCCAGAAAGACTACAAATAGAGGTTGTCTTATCAAAAACCCAGAGGCGGCCCATGAACAAGGAATATTCATGCCATGGTCTTATTTTGATTGTCTACGGTTATATAGCAGTTTATTTCAAAGAATCATTTGACCTTGTTTTTCACTTGAAAACAAATTGAACAATATATAATCAATACTTCTGGTCCTTTTGGTAATCAAATTAATTGTAGTATAAGTCAGAGCGAGAATCAATAGACGTTGTTTCCCATTTGAAAACAAATTGAACAGCCTATTATCGATAATGCGACTTCAGGGCTTTTGGACAGGAACATAAAATGCAGTCTAAGTCAGAAGAGAGAGTTCAAAGCATCATTAGCATTGTTTTTTTTTTGAAAACAAACATTACAACCTATTACAACCTATCTCTGACTTACATCACATTTATTTTATTTTTTCCAAAAGGGGCGGCTAAAAAACAAAAACAATAAAACCTTGATTAAGTGAGACTTTTTTTCGGACTAGCCCAGGCTTCTGCTACACGGAAGGCACAGCACTGCACGAAACACAATAAAAATATATTTTGGATCTTAATAAAAATAATTTCCTCGCCAATTCTAGTCGTACAATGATACATTTGGTGAATTTGGAAATTTAATTTTCAAGTTCTTTTTAACAATGTAAGTTTTATTAGTGTATTGTCAGTTTGAAATTTGTATCCTGCTACCTTATTGATCTATATCTAGATTTACATTATTATCGACATTCTCGTAAACTGCGGGTCACAATCAGTTGACCTTTACATCATCTACCCTATAGATCGCAAGGTCTAAAAGTGGATCTTTACTTTTTTCTTAACATATAAATATAATTATCTTTTTTTTTTCAAAAGAAATACTATTTGGTTTCTCTTTCTTCAATTGAAATATACCGTTTGTTGTAACTGTAAGCCCTTACTTCTATTCTCAAAATTTAAAACACGATTTTAAGAAAAAAAGAAGGTCTCGAACGTTTGAAATGATTTCCATCAGGTCTGTGTAGATTTTTTTTCCTAGCGGTTAATTGAACTTGCAGGAGAACGAATGCAATCAAGTCTTGAATCAAATTTTGAATTTCTTGATATCATTTTTTACTTTTTTTTTAAAATGTTTGAAATGTTGAATTGAGCTTGTTAGAATTTTAATAAAAGAGGGGAAAAAATGCTCTTGTCAGCGGGTGAGGTCTTTGATTGAAGCGAGCTGTTCTCTGCGGCTTTCAAAGGGAAAGTTACTGGCAGGAATCAACAGGGAATATTGCCAGGCAGTCGCACAGGTCTGCTGAACTACTTCACTATTCCCTATTCTAACTATTCCTTTTTTAGGACTGAACTATCCACTGATTCCTTTTCATTTTACAGTACTCTGTGTTGTGTTGATGGGCATTACACTGAAAGGATCAACTTATTGATTTGGTTTTAAGGTTAACTGCAATGTCTTGCTGTAGTTGTAAGAGTTGAAGTAATAGTATTATTAGCAAGTTTTGCATCGATACTTTTAAGGGTAGTATATATTGATATTTAGATTGATTTATTTATATTTAGATCTATGTTTTTTTATGGCTGAAACGTTATTGCTGGTGGATATTTGAATAATCTCATTTTCTGGGTGCTTAAAGATTACTGTGACACTTAATCATTGAGACGAAAAGCTGGTTGTGGAAACAGCTGGTTGGCTTGGCCCAATGTTATTATGTTACTCAGCTTTTAGCTAATAAGTTTGGAATCTGATTAGAACTCTAATTGGAGAACTTTTCCAGACCACAATATGTAGCTTTGTGTTTAGAAATTAGCTAGGTGTGTGGAAATATTTGTGAAGATAGGTAACATGATGTGTGGAGATAGGTAACGTGATGTGTGGAGACAGGTAACGTGATGTGTGGAGACAGGTAACGTGATGTGTGGAGATAGGTAACGTGATGTGTGGAGACAGGTAACGTGATGTGTGGAGATAGGTAACGTGATGTGTGGAGACAGGTAACATGATGTGTGGAGATAGGTAACGTGATGTGTGGAGACAGGTAACGTGATGTGTGGAGATAGGTAACGTGATGTGTGGAGACAGGTAACATGATGTGTGGAGATAGGTAACGTGATGTGTGGAGACAGGTAACATGATGTGTGGAGATAGGTAACGTGATGTGTGGAGACAGGTAACGTGATGTATGGAGATAGGTAACGTGATGTGTGGAGACAGGTAACATGATGTGTGGAGATAGGTAACGTGATGTGTGGAGACAGGTAACGTGATGTATGGTGACGTGATGCTGTATGTGTCACCTTGTGCTATAGTCTCTCTGTCAATTTTCTCTCTCTCTCTCTCTTTTTCTCTCAATCCACAACTATCTCTGTTGGAAACGTTAGTGTCTGCAAGTCCCATACAACAAATTGAAGAAGGCCGTACTCACTGCAACAAATGACACTAACATGGCTAAGTCGCCGTCTCGGTCTGTCAAGATCTACAATTCTATATCTACAGTTTTGTCTACACTTTACAACTACGACAAGCACAACCCAAATTCTGGCTTTTCGTTACAATTGTTGGACGGACTTGTGATCTCTATATCATTGTATTTATTTATCTTTAGCATGAACTTAGTACTAGTACTGTTACTTTCAATATTCTAGAAAACAAAATCTCTAAACAGAGACACCGATCCATACTAACACAACTTATCTGTTTGTCATTTTGTTACTAGTGAAGAAAGTATAGGAAATAAGACAGAACAAGGTTACAAAGACAGTTTGTGTGGAAACACAAACTTAAAATCGGCCCCCGAAGTGGTCCACCCAGGCAGGCTTCAATATTTTCAGAAAGAACATCCAAATGAAATTATATCAAAGACAAATGAGAGATGAGAATGGAGAAAGAAGGTTGACAGATCTTGTGTAGTGCCCCAATGGTGCTGCAGATCAAAGGATAGGTGCAAGTGAATGCAAAGTTAGATGTGAACCTGGCCTAATTAGTTTCCCTTTCAGACCTTGTGGTCTATAGGGCAGATGATGTAAAGTTCATCTGTTTTTGTGGCCTACGGTTAACGACCAACCGCCTTTACTTTTCCCTAATTAATGTCTGGTACCCATTAGAGCTGGGTAGATTCAGGGGTGCCCAAGGATTCCGAAGTTGAAAATCCCAGTCTTCACCAGGATTCGAACCCGGGACTCTCGGTTGGGAAGCTAAGCGCTTTACCGAGCCTCTCCTGGTCTTTACATAATGTAATTGTTTTGAAAAAACGTAGTCTTTTATTCGAATTTTCGAAATATAGAAATATAAAAATGTTTAAGAAAATGAAGTTTATAAGATTACTATTCGTTTTAAATTAGGTCTAACTTATAATGCATACTAATTAGCATTTTCTCTTTAAAAAACTGCTTGCATAACTGATTTTAAAAATTAGATTTTTTGTTTTCAGGAAAAAAAAAAGTAGCCGTTGCATCAGAACTTTGAATGGTCTAAAATATTGTATGTCGGATTTTCAATATCTTTTCTAGTTTACGAGATCTAAACGGGACAGACGGACAGACATTTCGCACAAAACTAATAGCGTCTTTTCCCCTTTCGGGGGCCGCTAAAAATGCAAAATATAGGGAAATTATTTTTTTTTAGAGAAATCGCATCGCAGGGAAGAAATGCAAATATTCACCGTCATCACTTAATACTGCAAGTTTTAACTCCCTTTTCTATATAATGCACAATTAATTAATTACCACTAATTCCTTGGTTAATTTTTTTTATTTTTCGTGTATTGCCATCGACTTTTAATAATTATGCTAAATTTCATCTTGATCCGAGAATGGGAAGTGGGAGAAATACGTGTACAAGATGTTTACCAGACAGACAGACAGACGAAGTGAGTTTCTATAAGCTTTATAATTCTAAAAAGAAATATTCATTTCTTACAATATCTTAAAAAAATAATTAAACTCTCTGTTTGTTGGAGTCATGGCACAAAGAAACTTGTTCGCCAGACGATGAACACATCAAGAAACATTTTCTGCTCTGATCCGATTTATTTACAGCAAAATCGTTTTTCCCGCTCTTTCTCTCTTTTTTTTTTTCCAGAGGTTCGATCTAATAGAATAGAGCACAAGTTGACAGAGCGTGTTTTTTTTTTTCCTCTTGGCAATGTGTGTTTCTGTCCCTCTTGCTTTGTTAACAATGTTAAAAAATTGTTTCTTCTGCTTGGAGAGTGTCTCAAAGAAATATGTGCAGTTAAAGTATGTAAAATATAAACAAACGCGCGCGCGCACCTCCACGTCTTTGTACGAGCTCACCAAATGCGACACACGAATAGAAACTTTTGCTTTGCTCACTGTTACAAACTCAAGCTGTTTGGGGAACAAAAAAAAAAATGAATTTCTCCAGGATTTGAATCATCGTGTCCCACACGTGTACAGCTTGGCTCAAAGGAATCTTTTGTAGCTGCATCTTGTGGCTTTTTTTTGTTGGGGGTGTCCAATGTGTGATGAAGAATGTTGGAAAGTTATCTTCTGGCTCAGAATTATTTTCTTACAAAGAAATTCATTAATGCTTAGCAGCTTTTTTTCTTTTGGGTGGCGTGCAATAGATTTGAATTTTTTTTTTAAACAATCTCTTCCTCTTCTGTGTGTGGGTGTTTGTGTGAGTGTGTGAACAAATCTTTGTTTAAATTTCCTGGCAGTGTGACTGAGAGAATGAAAGATTTCTTTGTGAATTAAACAAGTGCTAAATATTTCATTATCGCTTATTATGCGATGGCGTGTCACAAATAGGGATCTTTTTGATATTAACATTTTGTTGTATTCGTTTTTTTAGCGGCCCCCAAAAGGGTAAAAGACGCTATTAGTTTTGTGTGGTCTGTCTGTCTGTCCGTCCGTCCTGTTTAGATCTCGTAAACTAGAAAAGATATTGAAAATACATCATAATATTTTAGACCATCTAAAGTTCTGATGCAACGGCTACTTTTTCCTTTTTGAAAGCAAAGTATTTAATTTTTAAAATCAACTATGCAAGCAGTTTTTTTCATAAAAATACACCATTTTTACAACTGTTCACTAATTAATAGTAACCAACACTGGAGGCTCTTTAGTAAGGGAGAAGGCTATCTACCATATCTTTAACATACTAATGCAAACGGTTTTAGACTTTTTGTCAAAATTTTGTTTTGTTACAAATGTATTGCTAAGTTAAATAAGTTCTGTCATACTAATTGTTACATTTACAACAAAAGAAAATACTTTTAATTTTAAAGAGAAAAAATTTATTTAATATGCATATAAGTGAAACATAATTTAAAACAACAATTAATAAGTAGTGTTTCATATTATCGCGTGCATTGCAATGCATACAGAAAAATACAAGACACACAACTAAAGGAATTTTTATTTTTTTTACGGAAATTTTTTATTTTCTTGAGACTTTGAATTGAGCCTTAAGAAAACGATTAGATCAATTAGGTAATCATTATATGACAACAGGTAGGCCAGGTTCGCATCTAATCTCACCTTCTCTTTCACCTATCCCTTGGTCTTCTGGACCATTGGGGCACCACACAGGATCTATCAACCTTCCTTCTCCATTCTTCTCTGTCATTTGCCTTTGATAGAATTTCATTCTGATATTCTTTCTGAAAATATTGAAACCTGCCTTTTTACTTGCCTGGATGGACCACTTCGTGGGCCGATTTTGAGTTTGCGTTTCCACACAAACTGTCTTTGTAACCTCGTTTTTAATGAAACGTTATAAGAATGAAGCGATGAAGAAATCAGATACAGAGCTCTCTAAGGGTCCAAAGGTTCTTCAAGTGTATTGTGATATAGAGTTCTCTAAGGGTCCTAGGTATATAGTTCTCTAAGGGTCCTATGTATATAGAGTTCTCTAAGGGTCCTATGTATATAGAGTTATCTAAGTGTCCTAAGATACAGAGTTATCTAAGGGTCCTAAGATTCTTTACTTCTGACATTAGGTCATTGGAATATATTATTCATCCTAAATATTTAAACATTTCTACGTTATCAAATTTGTGTTTATTAATTTTACTATTTTGTTCTTCTGCCTGATTTTCTTATGTCATCTAAACACGCTTGTTTTTGTTGTCATTTATTCCAAGTCCTGCTGGTCGAGATGCTTCAGTTGTGTGAAAGCTGTAGCAATGTCCGAAGTGTCTTTACCCAATAAGGCAATGCCATCTGCATATGCGAGATATTTGTTGGTTGGGGGACCTACGTTGTCTCTTCTGAAGTAGTTAGTAATTATCTTATCTTATATGATACAGACGTTACTTCACAAATGAAGATGATTACGTCCCACGCATCATGCATCTAGTCATGCATGTTAACCAATGACTTAAATTCTGCCAAATTCATATATCTCAATGTCCGTGGTGGTAGAGTTGGACCAGTAAACATAGACTCATGATGCTCTGCAATGCTTGAGATCTGATCCAAGTTTCGCAATTTTACCCTGAATTTTTTTAGACCTGTCCGAGGCCCCCAGCGAATAGAGACCCTAGGCGTCTGCCTACTTTGCCTATGTACCTACGGCCGGTCTGTACAGTCTCACAATTTCCTTTCTATTACTTACATTTTCTTCTAGATCTGTGGAGAATCAGTCGCTGAATTTTCCGGTAATCAACAAGTGTGTCTAACAAAAACAAGAAAAATATTTGTAAAATATATATTTTTTTAAAAAGACATCCCTCCATCAATAAACTTCAAATATAATAAAGTAATTAAAAATAACAAAAATATTTGATTCAATTCGGATTTCGAACCCGTGATACCGTCAGCTGCTTGATTGTCTTGAAGTCGCATTTTCTGACTCGGCCAGTAGGGAAGACCTATTCGATTATTTATTGGTATGTTTATTATATGGACACTAGATTTAAAGTTCTGATTTACAACTCTTAAGATCTGGTCTAGATCTACTTCTAGATCTTGAATGTAGATGTAATCTATGTTAAATTTACGTAAAAATATAAGCAACGCCTATAAACTTCAATAAAATTGAAGCAACTTTAAATTAACGGTTAGCTCATAATTACGATAATACGGCTGACTACACATTGTTGGCTCTAGACCTAAATAGATTTATAAGTCTCTAGCCAAATTTACATTTATTTATTTTTTACTTTGAAAAATTATAATGGTCAAACTAGAGTTTTCCCCTTGTGGCCAACGAGCTAGTTATTCTTTTCTCAGCGATATACATCAACTGTTAAATTTCTAGAAAAATTGTTAAAGCAGTATTCTAGATCAGCGTCCACCCTCCATGAAGGGGAGTGACTTGAATAGAGGTATAGTAAAAAAAGAATATTCTGAGAGTCACTGGTTTAGTGTTTGCCCAGTAAGTTCAATCGTCAATGCAGCTCATCCAGCCCTCTTGCATTGTGGTCTTAACATCGCCGTTGGCTGATGGATATGTTCCTGTCTGTGTTAAGGCTGTCTGTGGTGGTGTCTGTACAATAGCTCAGACCGCCGCTTCCTTCTATATGTTGATTGAATTGAGGCCCTTATATAATTATTTTATATCGCTAAGTTGTGTCTCTTTTCTGAAAGCCCCAATCAGAGATGCCAGTGAGCAGTGAGTGTAAAAAAAAAAATAAATCATTACTTAGCTTCTGAGCTAGACGCTTGGGCTGGACATTTGACATTACATCTAGTGACAATCTTCTTTTCATTATGTACATTTTCTTCCTTCACAAGCAACTTTTTTTTCCTTGTCTATTTGACTCTCTCTCTCTTTTCTCCGTCTCTCTCAGTCTTTCTCTCTCTCTCTCTCTTTCACTCTGTCTCTCTCTCTCAGTTTTTCCCTCACTTTCCCTCCCTCTTTCTCTCTATCTTGCTCCTCTTTTTCCTCTTGTTCTTGATAGTATGAAGTATTCCTAATTTCAATTCAAATGCAACTGTGTAGTTCAATTCCTATCATGTATCTACGCTGGGATGATTTAAAATGTGGTTAACAACCCGTGAGTGGTTGGCGCATATATTTTAGGTTGACAAGAAAAAAAAAAGAGTGAAAAAAAGTCATGTGACAAATAAAATGAAGGTACAGCATGCGAACTGTATTTTGTGTGTGTACAGAAGAAAAGGTCTACTTGCCCCATAGACTCGTGTGTACAGAAGAAAAGGTCTACTTGCTCCATAGACTCGTGTGTACAGAAGAGAAGGTCTACTCGCCCCAAAGACACATGTGTACAGAAGAAAAGGTCTACTCGCCCCATAGACACATGTGTACAGAATAGAAGGTCTACTTGCCCCATAGACTCGTGTGTACAGAAGAGAAGGTCTACTTGCCCCATAGACTCGTGTGTACAGAAGAGAAGGTCTACTTGCCCCATAGACTCGTGTGTACAGAAGAGAAGGTCTACTTGCCCCATAGACTCGTGTGTACAGAAGAGAAGGTCTACTTGCCCCATAGACTCGTGTGTAGAGAAGAGAAGGTCTACTTGCCCCATAGACTCGTGTGTAGAGAAGAGAAGGTCTACTTGCCCCATAGACTCGTGTGTAGAGAAGAGAAGGTCTACTTGCCCCATAGACTCGTGTGTACAGAAGAGAAGGTCTACTTGCCCCATAGACACATGTGTACAGAAGAGAAGGTCTACTTGCCCCATAGACTCGTGTGTACAGAAGAGAAGGTCTACTTGCCCCATAGACTCGTGTACACTTTCTCTTCTCGGACTCCCTCACCCAGATATCAATCAATATGTCTAGGTCCTGCCAAAAAGAGTTACCCTCTGGTTGCTCTTGAATGGTCCTTAATCAATGGGCAGCTAACTCTCTGGTGTTGTGATCTTATCCCTTTAATTATTGTTCTCTCTAAACATGGTTGTCTTCCCCTGCGCTGATTACAGTCAAAGTTTAAATGAGCGTGAGATAGAGATGGGCTAAGAGGAAGGGAGGGGGGGGGGGGAAGCAGGATAAATATTTGACTAGATAGAGGAGGGAGAGATGAAAAAGATATTGAGGAACCATCCCGGAGGTCCGTCTGTAGACCTGGTCATTTGGATAGAATGAACATTTTTTTTCCCAAAGAAATCATTCTAGCGTCAATATCAGAGAGTTATTATACCCCTTCAAACTTCTTCAAAGACTTTTTTTTTCTCTCTTAATGTCGCTACGTTTATACTCTCATGTTAGGAAATGCCGTTATCAAAGAGAAGAAAAAATAAATTCTTTACAGTGTTGTTCACATTTTGTTTAATCTGTGACGACTATACAAATGTTAACAATAAGAAAATGATCTAAAACTAATTTCCAAGACCTATTGAATCAAGTAAGAAGCTTGTGTCATCTGGCATTGTAATGTGGATCAAATTAGCGTTTAGATTCGTGAAGACATCGACAATACAAACCTTAAAGTTAAATGCACGTGTAATGTCCTCACCTACACTTTGTTAGGTCCTCAGCTACACTTTGTTATGTCCTCAGCTACACTTTGTTATGTCCTCAGCTACACTTTGTTATTCAGCTACACATTGTTATGTCCTCAGCTACACTTTGTTATGTCCTCAGCTACACTTTGTTATGTCCTCACCTACACTTTGTTATGTCCTCACCTACACTTTGATATGTCCTCAGCTACACTTTGTTATGTCCTCAGCTACACTTTGTTATGTCCTCAGCTACACTTTGATATGTCCTCCCCAGGCTCACCTACACATCCTATACTACAACACTTGAATAAAGAACAAAGCTGCAAATCATCGTTCAACTATTAATTCTAATTATTAATACATTAACTGGCTTCAGTTAGGTGGCCTACGTCTGAAAAGAGACCTTTGATTGATAACAGTGCATTCATTAAATATTCATTCAGCTAGTTCTTCTGTTTCTGAGTTTATTCTGTCGCCAACCCTGAATCTACATTGTCTGTCGAAGAAAAGGAAATGAATGAATCATTTAATAATGTATTTTTATTGTCATATTTTGTGTTCTGTTCCCTTGCATAGTGATGGCGTTGTCTTATGTCTTCTCTAGGGAATAGAGTTACAAGCTACATTTTGACGTCTAGATCATTGATTCCCAAAGTGGTCTATATAGACCCCCAGGGGTCTACGAAGACTTCCAAGGGGTCTACGAAAGTGAAAAAGTAAATTGGGGGTCTATGAGATGTCCATGGGGGTCTATGACTTTAATTTTCACACCCCATTAATGTAACTATTTCAAACACTTATAAATAATTTGTACCTTAGTTATAAATATTAATACATTGGTTATAAATTCAAAAGTAAAAAAGTCATATTTAATTACAATACTAATCTAAATAGTTAATTTTGTCTACATGTAAGTATTGTTTAACAAAAAGAAATCTTGATTTTAAAGCGTTGATTATTTATTTCCTTGTTAAATAAGAGATTGTCTATAATAAGAGTCTTTATATGAAATCAATTACACTTGAGCATTATTTGAGACGGTGTCACCCTGATAAAAAGAGAAAAGTGAGAAAAAAAAGTCAGAATAGACTCACAAAATCTTTCTTCAACATCAAATAGAAAAGATGGTGGTTTGTGAGCGTCTTACAAGATCTCTATACCTAAAGCCAAATACAAAAAACATTATAGATAAAACATTGATTTTACCAGCCCTTGAAGTAGTTTTAAAAACTGTTTTACATAAACCTTCATCTGATATTATGAAACGAATCTTCTAGGAACACTACAGGTCACGGGCACATCGGTGTGATGAGCATTAAAGCTGCAAACTGCCTAATGGTCTTCAGCTCCATATTTTTCCCCAGGGCTGACCCACGAAACCTTTCCCATGTTTAGGTGTATAGCTGCAAAGCAGCAGAGGTTTGAATTCTATTTTCTTTCGGCTAGGTAGGCTGCAAGCCAAGGCTAATGAGTCCCTCCTGCCCGAAGCTTACTGGTTTAGGCGCCAGCAACTCGCCTTTGCCTCTTCTCCTGTTAGTGAATACAGCTCCGCAGGACTAATATTTGAGCCAAATGTGAAAGCTCAAGAAATACACGAGAAACAGCTCTTTGCGAACTTTTACAATAATACATAAGGCAAATTAATTAGTTTGTACACTGCAGTTAGAAATTAGTTTTAAAAATTAGTTTATGAATGTGCAAAAATGCAATAAAAGTTAAGCGGGGGGTCTACCGAAAATCAGAAAACATGGCAAGGGGTCTACGAGACAAAAAAGTTTGGGAACCACTGGTCTAGATGAATGAACTCTTGTGTTTTGAGTCTCTAGTTAGCTGCATGTTTATGTTTATCTTTAGTTGTATGTTGATTTCTATGTTGATAGATGCAGGTGCTTCTAAACGTTAACTTCTCAACTGTGACTTTCAGAAATACTTTCAGGCTATTTTATTACTCTGTTTTTACAAAGCTTAGATCAACTCACTCTGTCTGTCTGGTAAAAAGTGTGTACACGTTATTTCTGCCACAGCCATTCTCAGATCAAGCAGAAACTTTGCACAATTATTCTTTGATATAGACAAGACATGAATCATTCATTAAAGTAACCAATTAGACAATTAATTACTTGTAATTAATTTTTTTCGTTTAATAGCAACAAGGGAAACTACTCCTTGAGTATTCACTTATATGGCTAAACCTGTTGGGTTTAGTTCCTTTAAATAATTGTTAATGCTATTTCTCCCTCACGCATTCTCCGATGAAGTTGATACGTTAAACCAGCGATGCCCAAAGTACGGCCCGCGGGCCAGAACCGGCCCGCGATGGGGTTCCATCCGGCCCACCGAAACGTCGGCACAAAAAGTAGAAAATCCTCCCCCCTTAAAAATAGTTGTAAATGTATCTTTACCTTCGTTAGGGCCCTTACTTTTTTCTGTGATGGATTGACCTTTAACGAGTGTGCGATTATGAGTTTATGAAATGGAGCTCTGAATGTAGAATCTCCCAGGAAAAGTGAATGGATCTTTTTTGTGGAACATGATAATAAGTCAACATATTTGTTTTGTAAAGAAAGTCTCCAGGGCTGTTTCAAACAAAAAAAAACAACATATACAGCGGCATTGTTAAACAAACATGAAGGCCTTCTTGGTTTGAGCCGCGTCTAAAGAATTGGTTAAACTACGCCCTAGAGATTGGAGGACCGATGAGAATATTTACCGAAAAGAGACAAGAAAATAAGTTGGTGGTAAAGGTAGCTAAAATGTTGCTCACATTTTAAGTAGAAAAATGAAACCATTTTAAGACGCGTAAAAAATGATAGACTTTAACTATCCTATTAATTAATGTAAGTACTAGATCCAATAGTTTCAAATAGTTTCAGGTGAATTTTGATTTCATTTTTCGTACCTTTTTGTTGATGTGGCCCGCGACACGCGTTTCAAAAGTTAAAATGGCCCGCAGGTCGAATAAGGTTGAGCATCACTGCGTTAAACAATTATACCTAACAAAACATAAATCAATAAACAAAAATACTCAAATAGTCATTAATTATTGGTAATTAATTATTTTGTTTGATATCGAATAAGGGAAATAACTTGTACATTATTGGTAGATATAGTTTTAAGAACGGACTTCTCCCCCCCCCCTTTTTCCTAGATAAGCTTTCCTTTTTTTTTTTAAATAATTCTTTTTATGTTTTGCTTGTTATGTTTTGAATTTACATTGCGCTTAAGTTGCATAACTTTGTTTATTTTATGAGTTTATTTTATGATAAATGACCACCTCCATTCTTCCATTCATAGTCTTTCTGTTTCTCGCCCTCCAGCTTTGTGACCTGGCTACGTGTAAGTCTCTGAATTGAACCAGAGATAATATGTTTGTAGATCTAAAACTATAGCTTAGCGTTTGCGACTGCGGAGAGAGACAACAAAACAAATACCGTAAGGACAGTCTGAGAAACGTCTGACTACTGGCTGCCCCTGCCGCTATTTAAGAGATATAGTCAATATAATATCTTTATTGATGGAATGGATTGTAGGAAAGGTTTCAATGCTCTTACCAAGCAGGAAAAATATTGGCTCACATTTACTTTTTAGCGGCCCCCGAAAGGGGAAAAGACGCTATTAGTTTTGTGCGAAATGTCTGTCCATCTGTCCGTCCGTCCCGTTTAGATCTCGTCAACTAGAAAAGATATTGAAAATCCGACATCACAATATTTTAGACCATTCAAAGTTCTGATGCAACGGCTACTTTTTTTTTCTGAAAGCGAAAAATCTAATTTTTAAAATCAGTTATGCAAGCAGTTTTTTTTTAAGAGAAAAAGCTAATTAGTATGCATTATAAGTTAGACCTAAATTAAAACGAATAGTAATCTTGTAAACTTCATTTTCGTAAACTTTTGCTTTAATGCAACCCGGATGTTTTCTTTTGTTTTTTTTTTAGCATTCGAATAAGAGATTGAGGTGACAGAATTCAAGGACACATTCATAAACCTACACAGTAAACATATCCCACCAAAAGCTAGAGAGATTAGTTATAGACTTGTCTTTGGGATGACCCCAATGGTTAGAAGACGGGCAAATGACCGTGAATGTATATTATGCCACCTTGAAAATGCTGATAATGAGAAACATATGTATTTGGAATGTCCATTATTCCTTAAAGTTAGAAGTACTGTAATGGACCTATTGGAAGCAAACTGTGGCAATTATGTAAATGTTAACTTGTCTATTATTTTAAACAAGCTGCCAAAACTAAAAATAAAATGATACATAACTTTAACTTGATTATTGTTTCCGAATACAGGAATCTTGTTTGGGCTAGCTGGCTCAAATGTCTACATAATAATAAGGTGTTTGATCCTAATCACTTGGAATTAACATTTAGAAAAATAATGGACTTTAGGGTAGAGAATTATCTAGTTTGATTTTCATATACCTGTACAATGCTCATGTAGTTTTTCAGAAATAGGGTGTTGGGGGTCAGGGATATCTGATATTGTGTTGATTGTTCTGGAGTAGAGTATACTTGTATCATTTTTCTGTCTTTAGGGGGTTCATTGGTTAGGTAGTATGTCTTTGATATTAAATAATATTTCTATTACTAAAAAAAAAAAAAAAAAGATTGAGTCTTTTCAAAACAATTACATCAATTATAAGACTTCAGTTAGGCCAGGAGAGGCGCGGTAGCTGAGCGGTAAAGCGCTTGGCTTCCGAATCGGGGGCTCCGGGTTCGAATCCTGGTGAAGACTGGGATTTTCAACTTCGGAATCCTTAGGCGCCTCTGAGTCCACCCAGCTCCAATGGGTACCTGATATTAGTTGGGGAAAAGTAAAGGCGGTTGGTCGTTGTGCTGGCTACCTGACACCCTCGTTAACTTTACATCATCTGCCTTATAGACCACAAGGTCTGAAAGGGGAACTAGTTAGGCCAGGTTCACATCTAACTTTGCATTCACTTGCACCTATCCTTTGATCTGCTGTACCCTTGGGGCACTACACAAGATCTGTCAACCTTCTTTCTCCATTCTTATCTCTCATTTGTCTTTGATATAATTTTATTTGGATGTTCTTTCTGAAAATATTGAAGCCTGTCTGGGTGGATCACTTCGGGGGCCGATTTTGAGTTTGTGTTTCCACACAAACTGTCTCTGTAAACTTGTTTTTTTTTGGCATTAGATAGAACGCAATATGGCTAACCTATTCAAGATAGAGCTGGGCATCGTTAAAGATATAACAGTGTTAAAATGATCTGTTATATTCCTAATTTTTATTACAAAATGTATTTACTTTGTATTCACAGATGAGAACTCTTTTCTTTGTAGCAGTGGACAGCCTGGTCCAGGCATCATGCTCGGGCATGCAGAGCGCTCGAATTGTTTATTTGTTACGGAACCTCGGCGCCCAGATCAATAGACAAAACGAGGTAACATCTTGTTGATTGTTGACTTTGGCTGTGTCAGATAATCGTCTAGTGTGTAGTACAATGTCATATGTAGGACTCTTGCTACGAATTTTTACATTTTAAAAGCATTTAAAGTTAGCCTAATTGTGTATGCTACCATTTTACAGCGGGCATAGCAAACTCCGTTATTACAATGTAAAATAAATACTCAGTAGACTTTATGTTTGTTTTTTACTCTGAGAATGTGCATACTTGATGAACTATTCTATACGCTTGTATGTATGAAATTCTTTACTACCGTGACTTGTTCTGATGTCAAGCATACGGCTGTCTCTTGTCTCTTAACGTATAATTTCGTCTAAACGTTGAAGATAATATTATTAAATGGTGATATATACTTGATGAATTACTCTATAGCCTACGAAGATAGATATAGAGATAGATATAGATACAGATATACACACACTCGAAATGTCAACCGTTCATTTATTACAAATACAATATCACTGGTACCGCTGAACGGATTTGTATATTATTATATACATTTCTTAGGTGCTCGCTAATAAACGGATTTTTTTTTTATAGATTCGCAATCTGAGCGCAGAAATTCTAGGAAAATATAATATTTTTTTATTAAACCTTTGTAGTTAATTTTGGGTATTTACACAATATGCCCGAGGCACATTTTTTTGTATCTCTATAAAAAGCTTAAATAGAAATGTTTGATTGCATAAATTATATTTCCGTCCTTATATTAAATCTGGCAGTTGACAAATGATCTTTACATCATCTACCCTATAGATCGCAGATCTGAAATCAATAAATCTTTGTTGCTTCAATTGACATTTTCATTTTTTTTCTGGAGAACACTGAATATCTGTTTGAAGTTACGTTCGCACACGAGTGTGTGTGTGTGTGTACAAACGTATAACAATATGAAATGTAAAGTCTGTAGCAATAGATAATGTGAAGCACTAGCTTATAAAAAAAAAACTTAGATCTAGAGCTACATGAATTCTACATCTAGAATTAAAGAGTCCTAAGAGTTGTCACATTGAATGTCAGGGTCTATTTAAAATATGTATGTGTGTTTTATCTTTAAAGTGTGTACGTATTTGCCTCTGGGACGATTTTAAAAAAAAAGGTTCTTACAGCCTGGGGCTATTGTGTCTCTACGGGCAATAAATAAGCTAACGAAGTAGGTATAAGCTGTGTCTCTACGGGCTATAAATAAGCTAACGAAGTAGGTATAAGCTGTGTCTCTACGGACTATAAATAAGCTAACGAAGTAGGTATAAGCTGTGTCTCTACGGGCTATAAATAAGCTAACGAAGTAGGTATAAGCTGTGTCTCTACGGGCTATAAATAAGCTAACGAAGTAGGTATAAGCTGTGTCTCTACGGGCTATAAATCAGCTAACGAAGTAGGTATAAGCTGTGTCTCTACGGGCTATAAATCAGCTAACGAAGTAGGTATAAGCTGTGTCTCTACGGGCAATAAATAAGCTAACGAAGTAGGTATAAGCTGTGTCTCTACGGGCTATAAATCAGCTAACGAAGTAGGTATAAGCTGTGTCTCTACGGGAAATAAATAAGCTAACGAAGTAGGTATAAGCTGTGTCTCTACGGGCTATAAATCAGCTAACGAAGTAGGTATAAGCTGTGTCTCTACGGGCTATAAATCAGCTAACGAAGTAGGTATAAGCTGTGTCTCTACGGGCTATAAATAAGCTAACGAAGTAGGTATAAGCTGTGTCTCTACGGGCTATAAATAAGCTAACGAAGTAGGTATAAGCTGCGTCTCTATGGGCAATAAATAAGCTAACGAAGTAGGTATAAGCTGCGTCTCTAGATTAAGGCTACATGTAAAGTCTAGATCTATATCTGATTAAACAAACAAACAAAAAAGTCATGTCTTAAAAGCGGACTAAATATGAAAAGTTATGTCCCTTTTAAACTGCTCAACGGGAGGAGAAAGGTTGAAATGAAACCTCAAAAGTCTAAGTGGGAGAGCGTTACGATGCACACGGTGTAAAAATAGAAAAAGAAAAAATGCAATAAAATGGAGGGGGGGGGGTGTCCGGCCAAAAGCAGCATGGAACCTATCAAATATTTCGATATTGAATTGAAAGGCCGTAGAAAAGTCAGGGTCAGTAGAAAAACAGATATTCACGATGAAATGATATAGGCGTCTGTGAGGGTTCGTTCCAATTCAATGTAACAGGTACTAGATTTCACGGGCCATAAGTTTGTCAACCCAGTTTTGAGCTGCATATTCTGCCACAAAACTGAAGTAATGTGTAGTTCACTTGCAAACAATACCTCGTCGAACTAAATGTTTCAAACAGGAAATGTTTGTATGTCAAGAGCTCTTTTGTTTTTTCTTATAGTCCGATTCTTTTGGACATTGCTATTGTTGACAATATCATGAAGTTATTCTCAATAAATGCACAATGACAAACACACACTTCTTACAAAGTTATCAACTCACTCTGTCTGTCTGGTACAAATTTATTTTGTACGCGTTATTTATCCCACACCCATTCTCGGATCAAGTTGAAACACAATTATTCATTAGCAAATTAGCATAGACAAGACATGAGTAAATAAAAAAGTAACCAATCAGTCAATTAATTACTGGTCATTAATTATTTTGTTTGATACCAACAAAGTAATCCTGCAGTATTCACAGATATGTCTAAATTTGTTGGGTTTAGTCCCCTTATATAATTGTAAACGCTATTTATTGTACCTAAGAAAACATGAATCAATAAAAAATTTAGTCAATTAATTATTGGTAATTAATTATTTTGTTTGATATTGAGTAAGGGAAATAACTTATACATTATTGATAGCTATAGTTTTTAGGGCTGAGTTCTTCCCTTTAGACAAGCTTTGTTTTTGTAAAAAAAAAAAAAAGATTTGTTATATTTAGCTTGTTTCTATGTGAATACTCTCTCTCTTAAAACTGTGTTAAAAAGAACAAGTAATTCAATGTGAATAAAAACAAGTAATTCACGACGAGTTATCGAAACTCTAGAAACAGCTTAACGATGATGATCTATCTCGTTTTAAAGGCAATACAGATCTACCCACACATACCCACAAAAATAACAAACAATCTCACATACTCTCTCACACACAAACGATTGAATTTGACGGCCTCCATGACGGCTTGACCGAATAAATCAAGGCCAGAGACATGAGATGGGAGGAGAGAGTGTGTCCGTGGAAGTCCGATAATAACGGTTGCTGATGTATTCCACATATCAAACAATAATGAAATAAAGAATTGAAAAAAAAAATCTCGAATCTGCCCCTGGAAGTCATAAACAAAGGGAAACAACTGGGAGAGTTTGGATCAATACAGAGTTGTCTTTGAAAGAACGTACTTGGCCTCCTGGGGCTAGGAATAAATCAAGGAATGGGAAAATAAACTAGTGAATGAACGGTGACCACTGAATGACTTGTGGCTTTGACTCGGACTATCACATTCTAGACAGTCATTGTCGCTGTCAATTTAAGGCTAGCTTCACACATAATGACTTTGTTATTTTTGTTAGACAATCTGGATCCATGTTTCGAACAAACTTCGCACCGAATGACATTTCCATAACAAATCATTTATAACTTTTACTTCTTTTCATACACTGAATTACTAGTTCTTCAGTTTTATTCCAAATATTTATGTTTGTAAGTCGTCAGTTAGGCTTCGCTTGTGTTGCTCTAGTGTTGCAAGAAATGACAACAGACCCTGACTTCGAGCAGGAGGGGCTCGTTAGCTCTGGTTGTCTACCCATCTGCTATACCATACCTAAACTTGGACGGGAGTCAACTCTAAGGAAACACCCGGAGCCGGAGAGCCGTGTGGCGACATCGTCCCGACTATAGCTCATGGAGTTATCTCATGTCTATGTGATGACCTGTAAAGTCTTCGCGAGTGAAGGAGGCTATAGAGCAGGGGTCGGCAACCTTTTGAGTCAGAAGAGCCAAAAATTACAATTTACAAAATTTTTAAATTTTAAAGAGCCACAACGTTTTGTTTTTCCTACGTCGTACTCACAGTACTATAAGACAAAATATTTATTTATTCATGTATAAGTAGTGTTTTCACAGCAAAAGTAGATAATATATATATATGGCATTATTAGATAATTGTTTTGTTTATGTTGGTAGCAAATAGAACATTTATTTGCAACACTAACTTGTACATCAATAGCAAGCAATTAGGCAAACAAATTGAATGGGAGCGATGGCTTTGGTTTTAGAAATTGTGTATACATTTGACTCATAACTTGTTTTTTAGTTTCAAACACGACTCTAAATTTTCATTTCTTTGTTGACTTCTTACTTTTTAATACTATCATGCAAGAGAACGCTTGCTCGGACGAATATGTAGATCCGAATATAACACTCGAAATGCCAACATCTTCACCTCAATGTTGCAAACTGGAAGATTATTCCTTGCGCCGAATCAACTCGCGGCATTTTTTTAAAAGATGTCCACTTGTTGCGTTACGTACATGCCTTTCTGGACTTTCAACTCTTCCAACTTGCTTTTCAACTCTTTAAAATTTCAAATCCACAAAGTTTTACTTTCAATCAATGGCATTTCTAGAAATCCAGTATCAATTTCAAATGGATCAATGTGGATTTCGTTACTATATGTGTTGATTTACTAGTAATGCTTGAATGATTTTGTTAGTTTGTAATTCTTTATAACTGTCATAGAAAACTGTCAACAAATTCATCTTTGAATTATTTATTTTTTGTAACTGTGCTGAAGTAATTCGTGTCGACAGTTGCACTGATCTTATCGCGATATTTTTATTTCTTTAGACATTTAATAAAAAAGTAACTTACGGCTCTTCTGCAATAATTTTTTGTTCAAAAGAAGCCTAATCTTCTACCCTAACATCGGCTGCGTTTCCATTTCCTTGTGGTTTAACATTCAGCTCATTTAATTTCGCTGTTATGTAAAGTTAAAATTGTTGCAACCTTTTGCTGTTCTCTAATTCAGGGTGATAAATATCTTTTTTATTTAGGAATGTATTTAATTCATTCAAGCACAAACCAAAACGTTTCAACACCTTACCTTTGGAAAGCCATCACACTTTATTGTGAAGGAGATCATAATACGGAGTTTCCATTTCGCTTAAGAATTCTTTAAACTGACGATGGTTAAGTGCTGCTTTTGACAAGATGCTGTTAACAATCTTGATTACCGAACTTATGACCTCAACTATTTTGGCCAGAATCGTTTGGTATTATTCAGTGAAACGTAAGAATTTCGCAATTTATTTTGCTTCGAAGAATCGTAGTTGCTCCTTTATTTTTTCCTGTCTGGCTCAATCAGTTGCTATTTAAACGATTTTAATGTCTTCAATGTATTTTTGCTCGGCATACGCTCTATCATCCCCACTAGTTTGTCTCCAGAGCGGTAGCAATTCAAATTCTTCTTTTGGAACTTGGGAAGACATACATGACAAAAGGGTCAACTTATCCGTGTCTTTTAGATTGCCAATTCAACTATAGCAAGTGACAAGACAGAAGAATATTGAATATCTTCCACCTACAAATATGTTACATTTAAAGACATTTTAGCTATTCTATCTTATACTGTTTTAGCTTTGATTTTTTTTTTACAAGGTTTTTTTTTCGAAATCATAAAAATGTTTTCCAGATGCACATATAAAGCAATCTTTGACATACCATATGTAAATGGTTTGCCTTTTTGTGCAATTTCTGGTGGTACGTACTGGTACCCCAAGGTTTGCCAGATCAGCATTACTTGTAGATTGCTTCAAACTTTGAGAAGATAATTCGCTTCTTACTCATTTACCTGAAACAATAAACTATACGTCACAGCCAAAATCGAATTAAAGTGTACATAGAAGCATCAGAGCTTCCGACGGACTGATTACAGTGACTACGCGTGTAATGGGGGAGGGGTGTGGTGAAAAGCGAGTACAAGTGGCTGAAGATAGAATCAGTGCCTGATCCTTGTTAAACGATTCAGAACTTTTTGAAAAAAAAAATTTCGATAAAATAAATAATATTTGCGTATGGAACGAAAGAGCCGCATCTTCACATCCAAAGAGCCGCATGTGGCTCGCGAGCCGCAGGTTGCCGACCCCGGCTATAGAGCATAGGCTAGGTTCTAACTTTGATTAGACTTTTTATTATCACAAAGCTTATCTGTCTGTCTGTCTGTTTGTCTGTCTGTCTAACAAAAAGCTTGTACACGTTTCACACCCATTCTCGGATCCAGTTGAAACGTTTCATAAATTTGGTGTCGTCAAGACATGAGTCAATTAAAAAAACAACAATTTGTCAATTAATTACTGGAAGTTAATAATCTTATTTGATACCAACAAGGGAAATTAATTCTTCATTATTCATAGATGCGGCTTAAGTTGAAACCCTAAACAATTATTCATTGTACCTAAGAAAAAAAATGCTTCAATTAAAAAGTAACCAATTAGTCAATTAAGTATTGGTAATTTTTTTTTCATATCGTATAGGGGAAATAACTTTTACATTATTGAGAGATATAGTTGTAAGTGTAGAGTTCTTTCCATTAGATAAGATTTAAAAAAAAGGATTTGTTTTTATGCTTTGCTTGTTCTAATTTCCGAAGTCTCTATAAATCGATGAACTAAATTAACCTAGTCAACCGTGACCTGGTATCTGATAGGGACATTTGCATTAATGCAATAGGTTTTTATAGCAGATGAACAACGAATCTTTCAGCTTGGCTTCTAGGCTATCATATAAATGAACACCAAGTGGTCCAACTTTACCTCTCCAGCTTACATTAAAAGTCATTTGTCCTCTAGAGCAAGAATTAAAGAGACACTGACTGGTTCAGGTTTACCCTCAATCGCTTTCATAAAACGACAAAATATTAGCCTCAAATATAATTGTAATTTCCGTGATTGAAACATTTCTCTGTCATTGATATAACACACGTCCAGTTAGTTACTCAAAGGCCTTATTTCAATGTTCTGGTCTAGTGCTACTAGCTTGCTAGCAGAAAAGAAAATTCGTTTGATAAATAGATTGTTCAACACATATTATCTCTCTTTAATTGATATTAATAGGTAATTGGTTAGTATTTAGTTAGTTTGTTTGTGTATTCAATGGTGTTAGGGTTAGAATGAATCAGCATAAACACTCCATTATGGTTTGGCACATCTAAGTTGAACACTGTCTGGGCAGTTTCTAAGAGAGACGAATTAATATTTGCCTGCATGCGAGATCAATGCAATTTTAATCAAACACTGAAATGTGCAGACCCAATCATTGATTGAATCGGAAAGCTGTACTGAGAGACATTGATTCGGAATGTCATGGCATAAACTTTTATTTTTTATTTAACACTATTTTTTTAGTTCCCCAAATGAAGTGATTAATGGATAAAAAGACTTGGTCACAGTCAACTGGATAGAAAGACTAGGTCTCAGTCAACTGGATAGAAAGACTAGGTCTCAGTCAACTGGCTACAAAGACTAGGTCACAGTCAACTGGATAGAAAGACTAGGTCACAGTCAACTGGATAGAAAGACTAGGTCACAGTCCACTGGATAGAAAGACTAGGTCACAGTCAACTGGATAGAAAGACTAGGTCACAGTCAACTGCATAGAAAGACTAGGTCACAGTCAACGAACAAGTTCTTTGAAGATGACTCTTTGTGTCATTGCTTATTAGGAATAATTTAAAGGGGGATCAAAATAATATCCCTTGGCTTGGAACTCTTTTGTTTGATATGCAAAAGGAAAGAATCATTGAAGCCTTACGGGTTTTTTTCCTGACGCCTTGTTATGGAGTGTGTGAGTTTGTGTTTCTATGGCGACCGTGGGAAGACTTTAGAGATTGGTTGTGAATGATGCAAGATAAGCGACACAGCGGTCTCAGGTACAGCAGACTATTTTAGATTGCCGGAAGTGTTTTTGTAGTGAGACAGATTTTGTTCGAAACATCAATTATATTATTTTAAAGTCTTACTACATTTATTTTATTTGATCTCAAGTTGAATTTGTCTATATTGGAATCAAAGTTATTGTGAACTCCTGGCCAATGACTCTGGCATGGACACATAACGGATGTGATTCAACACTTCAAAAAAACACCATGGATGTATTAAGAACAGAATATATATTTAATAAAGCCATTGGAATAACTATAACTGTAGATAACGCCAACAAATGTGGAACTATTAAATATACAACAAACTATGAAAACTGCCTTATACTGTACTTCTACTATTAAGGGGTTACTGGATCCGATTTTGGGTAAAAAAATTGATTTTTCAATTTTGGTGTAATTAAATAGGTGAACATGTATTTTATAAACTGGCACCAAAAATTTTCTAAAAAATAGCATTTTTTATTGAAAAAAAGCATTTTAATGATGCGTGGTGAACACTATTTTCCTTATTTTTTATAATACAAATTCACTGTTTTTGAGTGAATGCATTTATTGTGACCCCCCCTGTAACATATTTCTAAAATCTCTAGAACTAATAGAGATAAATGTGTCAAATTTGGTACTCATATTCAGAGATAAATAATACAGAGAATCAGCTAGTTTTTAATATATGATCTTTTGGGAAAAAAAATGTGGATGCATTTTACAGGAAAAAAATCACCCTTTTTTAAAAAATCATAAAATGCAAAATACTAAGGGAAAATGTATAACATCTAGCTAGCTTCTTCCAGCCACCTTTATACTTTAAGGTGTAAGTATTTTTAGCTTTGAAATGTATCTATTTTGAAAAATTTTAGAATTTTCCTATATGAACTAATTTTTGTTTATTTTCAAGATGGCTGCTGTTACCATGGCAACCCGGAAACATTAGACAACATTCAATATATATTTTTTATTTTTGAGTTGTCATATGATATAATATAACAATAGTTATTAAGTTAAAGCAAAAATAAAAAAAATAAATTTCACTATCCAGTAACCCCTTAATCACAAAATTCCGGCTTCCGTCAACAATGACGATATCTCAAGGGCCGTCACTCCACTTTAACTAATCGACCAATGAAATAATAATAAATAAACAAAGAATTTCTTAACTCTTACACCCAAGATTCTATTATGTGCTGTTAACAATACTATCTACAAACACAATCACCACAGAGTTCTATTTAGTTTGGTTCACCAAAGAAGTTATTTCAAGTTGTACAAGTTCAACCACAATACGCCTACAGCTGGTTTAGTTGTCTACCAGCAGTTTGGTGCTACAAGTTCAACCACAATACGCCTACAGCTGGTTTAGTTGTCTACCAGCAGTTTGGTGCTACAAGTTCAACCACAATACGCCTACAGCTGGTTTAGTTGTCTACCAGCAGTTTGGTGCTACAAGTTCAACCACAATACGCCTACAGCTGGTTTAGTTGTCTACCAGCGGTTGGTGCTACAAGTTCAACCACAATACGCCTACAGCTGGTTTAGTTGTCTACCAGCAGTTTGGTGCTACAAGTTCAACCACAATACGCCTACAGCTGGTTTAGTTGTCTACCAGCGGTTGGTGCTACAAGTTCAACCACAATACGCCTACAGCTGGTTTAGTTGTCTACCAGCACTTTGGTGCTACAAGTTCAACCACAATACGCCTACAGCTGGTTTAGTTGTCTACCAGCAGTTTGGTGCTACAAGTTCAACCACAATACGCCTACAGCTGGTTTAGTTGTCTACCAGCGGTTGGTGCTACAAGTTCAACCACAATACGCCTACAGCTGGTTTAGTTGTCTACCAGCGGTTGGTGCTACAAGTTCAACCACAATACGCCTACAGCTGGTTTAGTTGTCTACCAGCGGTTGGTGCTACAAGTTCAACCACAATACGCCTACAGCTGGTTTAGTTGTCTACCAGCAGTTTGGTGCTACAAGTTCAACCACAATACGCCTACAGCTGGTTTAGTTGTCTACCAGCGGTTGGTGCTACAAGTTCAACCACAATACGCCTACAGCTGGTTTAGTTGTCTACCAGCACTTTGGTGCTACAAGTTCAACCACAATACGCCTACAGCTGGTTTAGTTGTCTACCAGCAGTTTGGTGCTACAAGTTCAACCACAATACGCCTACAGCTGGTTTAGTTGTCTACCAGCGGTTGGTGCTACAAGTTCAACCACAATACGCCTACAGCTGGTTTAGTTGTCTACCAGCGGTTGGTGCTACAAGTTCAACCACAATACGCCTACAGCTGGTTTAGTTGTCTACCAGCGGTTGGTGCTACAAGTTCAACCACAATACGCCTACAGCTGGTTTAGTTGTCTACCAGCAGTTTGGTGCTACAAGTTCAACCACAATACGCCTACAGCTGGTTTAGTTGTCTACCAGCGGTTGGTGCTACAAGTTCAACCACAATACGCCTACAGCTGGTTTAGTTGTCTACCAGCGGTTGGTGCTACAAGTTCAACCACAATACGCCTACAGCTGGTTTAGTTGTCTACCAGCGGTTGGTGCTACAAGTTCAACCACAATACGCCTACAGCTGGTTTAGTTGTCTACCAGCGGTTGGTGCTACAAGTTCAACCACAATACGCCTACAGCTGGTTTAGTTGTCTACCAGCGGTTGGTGCTACAAGTTCAACCACAATACGCCTACAGCTGGTTTAGTTGTCTACCAGCAGTTTGGTGCTACAAGTTCAACCACAATACGCCTACAGCTGGTTTAGTTGTCTACCAGCAGTTTGGTGCTACAAGTTCAACCACAATACGCCTACAGCTGGTTTAGTTGTCTACCAGCAGTTTGGTGCTACAAGTTCAACCACAATACGCCTACAGCTGGTTTAGTTGTCTACCAGCAGTTTGGTGCTACAAGTTCAACCACAATACGCCTACAGCTGGTTTAGTTGTCTACCAGCTGTTTGGTGCTACAAGTTCAACCACAATACGCCTACAGCTGGTTTAGTTGTCTACCAGCAGTTTGGTGCTACAAGTTCAACCACAATACGCCTACAGAGGTTTAGTTGTCTACCAGCAGTTTGGTGCTACAAGTTCAACCACAATACGCCTACAGCGGTGTTAGTTGTCTACCAGCAGTTTGGTGCTACAAGTTCAACCACAATACGCCTACAGCGGTTTAGTTGTCTACCAGCAGTTTGGTGCTACAAGTTCAACCACAATACGCCTACAGCGGTTTAGTTGTCTACCAGCTGTTTGGTGCTACAAGTTCAACCACAATACGCCTACAGCTGGTTTAGTTGTCTACCAGCAGTTTGGTGCTACAAGTCACATTGACTCCCACGTGATGTCAACTTTAATGTGTCACTTCTAATAGCGTGACAGTTGCCGTAACTTAACTGATACGATAGTATCTAGTAGTTATTACGTCTTCTAATTCTCAAATATCAAATCTGATGACCCAATGTCCAAAGTTATGTGGGAGATATTTGTCTAGGTAAAGAACTAACAAACAAACCTATGTACGAATTAAATCACATTTGATTCTCCAAGTAGAAATCTTGAAAGGATTGAACACAAAACATAAACGCACAATATTACCTTATTTCAGCATTAGATTCACACAAATATTTAACCTGAAGTTCGAAATTAATTGGCTAAAGGACCCTGATATAAGTCTCCACTTTTTAAGAGGTTTTCCAATAGAAACATCTTGAACAGGAAATAAAGTAAAAACTTTTCAGTTCTAATTAACTCCCTTTCGTTCTCCAATCTTCTATTAAAAACTTCAATGCTCGTGAAACCAATGTGTGAGTCAACTTCCTGTTTACACGTCCCTTGAGACATTGACGCGTACACTATGTGACTGACCAAACACATACTGTAACGTGACACCTACTTTAACGTGACCGTGATATACACTAAAACGTGGCATTCCCCAATAACGTGACACCTACTATTACGTGACACTTACTTTAAGTCGACTTCCGATATACATGCTCATTTCTCTCTAGTTTGACATTGTCTACATTATAATGATACATCGTTTTGTTTTTAGATATTCTGTCATTAGCGCCATCCTGACATCTAAACTTAAATTTACCCGAAACAGCTTCACTTTAGCTTAGCCTCTCACTGAGACCTTTTCTTACTGTCTGATATATCGTGTGATTGCGTCAGCTCCAACATAACTATTTGCGACATAACCAGTCTAACGATGAATACAGTTCTCCCATACGAGGCGCCCAGACACCGCCACCCTGCTTCTCGCCAATGCTTCATTCAATTACCCCGTGTAATAACTAGGCTGCGGATCCTCACCCTTGGAAACACCTCTCTGTCTCCCGCGCCCTGTCCCGCTTTTCATAATTTCCCTTGTGGATCTCAGAAACGTCTGGAAATAATTCTGTTGATGAATATGATAAGAAGTTGAGGAGTCTGCTATGATTTTGTTACATCACTGTGACTGGAGTGACGTAACTTTGTTACTGGTTTACACACGCATGCATCATTGGCTTTTTTTAAAAATTTAAACAAAAATTATATTGAAAGAAAAATCTCAATATTTTTTTCCCGTACAGTAAGTTGATTTAAACCGTCTGTAAAATAACACTTGGTTGTCTATTTAATATTCGTTGGTTGAGCATGTCCAGTAATCTAGCTCAAGATTGTCTTAGTAGGTTTCGTAAGATTGTTATAGACTTAACAGGTCGTGAAAATAGCACTGCGCCACCTATAAAATGCCTCCAATGGCATGCGTCTTAAATGAGCTCTGGCAACCAGTCCAACCCCTGTCCCTCACATGGTGGCTCAGATATTGGGTCCGGCGGAACTGTTATCACCAACAGGTGAAGGGGCAAAGGCGAGTAACTGGCGCCTAAACAAGTAAGATTCGGGTAGGAGGGGTCGTTACCCTTGGCTGGCTACCCACCTAGGAGAAGGAAAACTCTGGCCATACAATAGATATTTCATGGGCCTTTTGTCTGACTAAATTTGTTAAACGTATACTCTACGAAAGTTTAACTTATCTTATCTTGTAGATTACAGACGAATTGCTGTATGTTTTGGACATTCAAGAAAGTCATTCCAATTCAAAGCGCTAGTCGTGAGAATGTTCAGTTTATTTCCTGATCTCATTGTTTCGTAATGTTTTGTTTCGTCTCAACTTCAAATACATTTCTCATTTTTAAGTTTTCTCTTGTATCATTTCTCACAGACAAATCAATTTCTTAGTTTCTTCTTAGTTTCATCTTAGCAGCTTTATCTGCCCTTGATGCTTGTATTTTAGAGTGTCCCCCCCCCCTTCCTTTACTGGCCAGTCTTCCCCCAGGGCACGCTGACCCCAAGTTATGAAGTCTGTTGCTCTAGATCTACTTTTAGCTGTCCAGTTCTGTGTGTGTTGTTCTAAAGTGAAGTGCAGACTAGCCAAACGGACAGTGCCGCCAAGTCGCTAGAGACCAAGAACTTGGCAACTTATTCAAAGAAACTTGGCCGATAGATTTTTATTCGATGTCTTACCTTGGTTAATGTACAGAGTTTCAGTAATCGTTGAACTATTCCTTGTTTTTCCAAGTCAGTAGTGAGTAGTCAACATAATCAAGTCATAGAGATGTTAACTTTAATTAATTGACAAATTTGTGTACTAGAAAATTATACCATTCAAATATTTACCCCTAATTAATTAAAAAAATAAGTACTATCATCCCAAGTTGTTGTTTTTTTCCAGAAAAAATCCAGAGAATACTGTAGCAAAGTAATTGATAGCAGAAATGTAGACAGGCTTACTGCCAGTATATAGAAACAGGAAACTAATAGAGAATACACTTTCTATTTGTACAATAATGATCGCACTATTTTCACGAAACATTGTTGAATAAAACAATGTTTAAATAGTGTTGTGCTACCCTGAGACTAAATTGAGTTCTATCAGTCTTATTTTGTAATTGGAGGATGGCTGCCTAGTCGTACGATTTGTGCGCTGGACTGTCGTGTGGATTTGTCGATGGTCTCGGGTTGAAATCCTATCGCTCCCATCCCCCGTCGTCCTGCGGGAGGTTTGGACTAGGAAGTAAATTATTTTCAACTCTGAAGGAACATCCGAAACATGTAAAGCATTTTACAAACATTAGTGTAACATAAAGTATAGAATTGGACTATTATACAGCGTGTAGAATTAGAGAATAGTTTTTATTGTACGCAGTAGTCTTGGAACCAAAAGTTGTTAGGGTTAGACAGGAAATGACGACATGTTTTAGGTTAGATACAAATGAGAGAAGAACGTTAAACAGGAACAGAATGGGAACGACACAAGACATTATTTTCTGTCTTATATAAGTCAACGTTTGAGTTTTTTTTTAAGAAAATTTTATAGTGTCTTAAAAACTCGCTTAAGATTATTTTCACTACTGTAACAGACAAGGTGGACTAAAAATTGCCTGGTTTAAAACAATATTGGTCTAACTTATTAAACAGGCGAAAAGCATCAGCTAAACCAGGTCTTCAACTAGTGTGCTATACAATGAAGTCTGCCGGCATAATATCACTTTCTTTGGTGAATCTGTATACTGTGATACGCGTTCCTATTCATGATCAAATAAGACAGACTCTCTGAAAACCATATAACTTGAATGTAACCCGGATGTTGCATACTTTTGAAACGCGTGGCGTAAAAATGACGTCATTGACGTTTTACATTGCTTCATTTCTTTTCCACTTCTTCGTGAGAAATGACGTCACATAGAAAAAAAAAGGGGGGGGGCATGAACACTTTCTCAAGTGCTACTAGATCTATATTTCTGGCGGGAGAAAAGCTTTAGAATAGAGAAGGGGCGCTAGCGGGGGGAGGGCGGAGTCTGGGAAATGTGGGAGAAGATGACTAAACAGCCAAGATCTAAACGGAAGTGACGGTTGCCTCACTTTTGAAAATGTTGAATGACTTTTGTGTCATCCATTCTATAGAGAGCTCAATGCGCTCAATCTCTTTTGTGGACGTACCTGGTAGAAGGTTTCTGTACGTGTACAGCAAGCATCTCAAAAATAATAATAATAATATTGGCCTCCTTCAGTCGTAACGATTATGATTCATCTCGTAGAACACTTTTTCATGTGACTGGAGCCCTATTTTGGAGAGACACTCCCGTTCACATATATATATATCGCAGGTTAATGTGGCTTTCGCTTTGGAGACAGAGGAGCCGGCCATTTTTCGTTTGGCACGCTTTTCTTCCAGAGCTTAGGCCAATGTTTTTTTCGCTGTCCATAACTTTCTTGGTCACCATCTCTCTCCACATAGTGCAGGCTAGGGCTATGTCTTACCAGCAGTCAGTATCCATAGTTACTGCTTTGAGGTCCAGTTTGATTACAGCCACATAACTATGGTGGGTGCGACCAGTTTTTCTTGAGCCAGTCGCGAGTTGCTCACAAAGGTTGACTTTCGGGATGCGCTTGTCCTTCATTCGGCAAACATGATCAATGTCTTCACAGGAATTCGAACTTGTCACCCCTCGTTTCGGCAAGCCAAGTTCTTTAAGAATCAGCCATCACTAATGGATCGTTATTCCACCCCAAGTTAACTTTGATCAAAAGCCATGAGTTTTCGGACTTCGATATTTTGGTATAGCTTGATAACAATAACAACAATAATAATAATATTATCGAAATTAATTAAAGTAGATTTAAGAAATTATTTTAGATTAGGTCTTGCGTGTTACAAAGCCTATATCAACTCACTACGTCTGTCTGGTAAAAAGTTTGTACACGTTATTTCTCCAACACCTAATCTCGGATCAAGCTGAAATTTTGCACAATTATTTCTTTAACTTTATCTGACAACACAAGAATCAATTTTCAATAAATCCAATTAGTTAATTAACTATTGTTTATTAATTATTTTGCTTGATATCTTGAACAAGGGAAAGAAATCGTACTTATACCTTGAGCCTTGAGTGAACATTTTTAATGCATTTAAACAACGCTGAAGTAAACATTCACCAAGATACCCCCCCTTCTTCCCTCCCCCTTTCACAACTGGACCAGACATGTCATAGGTTCATGGGAATTGAGAAAGCTTAAAGCTAAACAAAATGCAATTGGTAAAAATATTTCAACTGCACAGATTTATGTTTAGGTCAGTCAAACAAATTGTAACAATTACACTTAATGTAAGCTATGTTTTTTAAAGTATTTTTTTTTCTTGATTTTTTTTGTTTTTTTTTTCCAATTTCCACTAACACTTTGGTCATATAGTCGAAAGTAAGAAAAATATTAATTTTATTTTGACAACTTTTTATTAACCTCTTTCCCACATCAACTCTTGATGCTTGATTCCACAGTTTGTTTGATTCCAGAAAGATCACTTCCTAATTTATTAAATTAATTAAACCAACAAAAATTAGCTCACGCTAAGCGAAATGAAGTAAAAAATAAATATTGATTTAGATGTTCTTAGTAGATCTAGATCTATTTCTTTATATTGGATTCTTTGTTTTATGGTCGGTTAGCAGAGTGTTCTGCTAATAACACGAATGATGTGGGTTCAATACCAAGAGAGGTTACATTTTTGTTTTCTCAATCTTATGAAAAAGAAAAAAGTAAGGGAAAGAATCCCGTGCTGTATTTACCCACTTATTAGTTGTATGAACAATAACAGAGGAATGTTTAGTTTATTATGTTATCTAAACATTAAGTAGGTAAGATTTTATTATTTTCATTTGGCTCTATTTCATTACTAGATATCATAGAAAGCAACTAGGTTTGGGTTTTGTTATGACCGTGGATCATATTTTCTAAGCTTTTGTTCTTGGATAATTCTATTCATGCTGTGCCGTGTTGTTTCAGGACGGGAACACTCCATTGATGTGCTACATGAAAGCGGGAAATCCCGACAGTGATATTGTTGAAGCATTTCTTCGCTGTAACGCTGACATTTACATTGCCAATAAGGTAAATGAAAACAAAGCAATTTTTCTCCCTGTGAAAGAACTATGTATAAGGTTAAGGTTAGTTCCGGTACACTTTCTGGGAAGTGTTCAATGGATTATACTCCTTTAAAGAAGTGGTTACAAGTTTACGGGTTGCGACTCCAAATAGTGTCTGTTGTGAGATTTGTCATATCGGGAGAGGGTTAGGTGTTGAGACATCAAGACTGTGAGAGATAGGACATTTTATGTTGGACTCTTCACAGCATCAGGGTGAGGGTGACTTATATGTCCACTTGAAAGAAACGTACATAATAACTTAACCAATCTCGAATTCTCTAACCAATCTCGAATTCTCTAAGCCCTTTAAGAAGACCTAGCATCTCTAATTCTCTAAGCCCTTTAAGAAGACCTAGCATCTCTAATTCTCTAAGCCCTTTAAGAAGACCTAGCATCTCTAATTCTCTAAGCCCATTAAGAAGACCTAGCATCTCTAATTCTCTAAGCCCTTTAAGAAGACCTAGCATCTCTAATTCTCTAAGCCCTTTAAGAAGACCTAGCAATTAGACTTGAATTTATCTTAGGCCCATCTTTTCCATGAAGGATATTTGAGCCCCAATTGTTTGCTTTACTTCTACCTTTGAATGAGATTTGTGTTCTAGCCTAGCAGTCGGAAATGTCTTTACGTGCTCTCAGTGGAATGACGGCCGCCTCGAATTTTATTTGCCCACCGCGAGACTAATACACGTACGACTCAATCTCTTTCTTGTATCACCAACAGCTTGGGGAGTTCCCCCTGGAGTATGTGATGACCAGCTCTCATGTCACACCTGTGGTCAGAGGTGTCTTCACCAGATATGTGGTAAGTTCAAGAAATTCTTCACACCTGTCACTAAGAAGTAGAATCTCTCACAAGACACGCGCATGCTGCACATTTCACTTTTTATTATTGTCAGCAAAACCAAGAACTCATCAATGATTAAATTCTTTAAAAGAAAAAAATATTAGTTGGGGTTATACATTTAACTTTGTGCACTGTGCACACACACACAATGAAAGGAATCTTTTTTTTTTCTTTTCATTTTCGCCTTTGTCTTTCTAATTTGAAATAGTTGTCCCCCTTTCAAGCTATGCTGTCTATAGGGCAAATGATGTAAAGGTCATCTGTTTCTGTGGCCAACGGTTAACGAGGGTGTCATGTGGCAAACACAATTACCAATTACCTTTACTTTTCCCCAACTAGTGTCAAGTACCCATTTGAGCTGGGTGGACTCAGAGCCACTCAGAGGCGCCCAAAGATCCTGCAATTAAAAATCCCAGTCTTCTCCAGAATTCGAACCCGGGACCCCCAAGCGCTTTACCACTCAGCAACTGCGCCTCAAATTTAAAATACTTACGAGTTTATCTTCAACTGATTTCATCGGACTTTAAGACTTACCCTTGACTGTTTTCTGAGACATGATACAAGACTATCAACAGAGTGACTTAGTGCTTCAATGAACCACGCTGTTATGTTTTCTGAGACATGATACAAGACTAGCAACAGAATGACTTAGTGCTTCAATGAACAAGGCTGTTATGTTTTCTGAGACATGATACAAGACTATCAACAGAGTGACTTAGTGCTTCAATGAACCACGCTGTTATGTTTTCTGAGACATGGTACAAGACTATCAACAGATTGACTTAGTGCTTCAATGAACAACGCTGTTATGTTTTCTGAGACATGATACAAGACTATCAACAGAGTGACTTAGTGCTTCAATGAACCACGCTGTTGTTTTCTGACACATGGTACAAGACTATCAACAGAGTGACTTAGTGCTTCAATGAACCACGCTGTTATGTTTTCTGAGACATGATAAAGGATTATCAACAGAGTGACTTAGTGCTTAAATGAACCACGCTGTTATGTTTTCTGACACATGGTACAAGACTATCAACAGAGTGACTTAGTGCTTCAATGAACAAGGCTGTTATGTTTTCTGAGACATGATACAAGACTATCAACAGAGTGACTTAGTGCTTCAATGAACAAGGCTGTTATGTTTTCTGAGACATGATACAAGACTATCAACAGAGAGACTTAGTGCTTCAATGAACAAGGCTGTTATGTTTTCTGGGAACTAATTTTGATTTGGAATCGTCCTACCTCAACGTCATGTTTTTAAACTTGAGTGGCAACGCTTTTGTTCCGTTCCTTTCCAGCCCAGTCTGACCACATGAAGAGAGGTCATGAAGTTTGACAGGTTGATCTTGAAAACCTGGGCCCTTGAAAACAAAGTGGTTTCTAGTCTGCTGCCCACGTCTGCCAGGAAGTCCGCCAGTAAAGGTTTACAAGTCAGGCGATTTTTAAAAAAATGTTTGCTGGAAATATTTAGTTCATTTTTTTTTTAAATTCTGAAAAGGTTAACGCTCTTTCAAAAGCTAAAAATAAAAGCTTTGTCTTAATCAGTTTATGTTCGTTGTTTTTTTATATTTATTTCACTTTCCGGTGATAACTTTGTATTAACAGATTTTCAACCAATGAGAAAGTTTAAATTGCTTTTCTACATTATGTTTTTAGTCTAATTTTTCAAACTAAATCTTAGACATGTTATCGATAAATCGTCTTGTCATTACGCTGGTTGGACGTTATCTGATAGATGACAGACATGACTTCAAAAGAGAAGATCAAAATGTCCAACACATTTCATGTTTCAACCTAGTTATTGAACGACTCACTTCATAGTTTCTTTTTGTGGAGATCCAATGAACTAATTTTCTATAATATTTTATATTCAGTTTTGTATTTACCCCCCTCCCTCCCCTTTTGTTTTTCCCAATCCCATAACTCAAACTGTTTCTATTATTGGAGTTATATATATAGATATATGGAGCCAATCTATAAATAGAATTCTTTTAGGTGTCTCCGGTGTAGAGAATACTAAATTCTAATGATTCATTCTGTAGTATAATTTGTGTTCCAGTAGAATCCAATGGCTAAGTTCTTTCGCTTGTACCACAAAGTAATTGCTGGGATTTTGTTGGCAACACTCAACTTGTCTCCACATCTTTTTGTTCTCGTTAAGTTTTTAAAATATCTTCCCAATGGTCTTTTTATCCATTTTTTGTAACGTTTCTCTTTTAGTTTCTTGACATTACCACCACATGTCTTTATACATCATTCTCTTCTTCCTTTCTCTGTTATCGAACTTGATTGTTGAAAGAGCGTTAAACTTGTCTTTCATTACAAGCAAGTAAGTTCTACAAACTAGTGATTGATTCCTACTTTGTGTTCAAGTTATAGACTAAACTGTTCAAGTCATAGACTAAACTGTTCAAGTCATAGACTAAACTGTTCAAGTCATAGACTAAACTGTTCAAGTCATAAACTAAACTGTTCAAGTCATAGACTTAACTAAACTGTTCAAGTCATAAACTTAACTGTTCAAGTAATAAACTAAATGTCACTAAACTAAACTGTTCAAGTCATAGACTTAATTAACTGTTCAAGTCATAAACTAAATGTCACTAAACTAAACTGTTCAAGTCATAAACTAAATGTCCCTAAACTAAACATTCATCTTTTATTTTTCATCGAGTAAACAAAATAAAACAAATTGTCGGTATGTAGATCGAACCCCACGACATTCGCGTTACTAGCTCGATGCTAGCTAATAATTAGAATAGTCATAACAAATGTTCGTAGGATCCAAAGTTTGTTTCATTGTTTTTATATTGATCTCTTTTTTTGTCTGTCTTTTTAAATTCAATTCCAATCTAAAAGTGTGCAATCAACTGGTGGGCTTCTGTTTTGTCTATGTAATAGGATCTAAAGCTTTTTTTTTTGTTTATTTTGTATGTATTATGTATTATTTTTGTAACACTGTTAGCTGATGTAAATATTAAGGCTTGTCTTCGAGTCTGAAGATTAATGAGGAATGCCATATTTCCCGTGCCTACGCAGCCCCAGCTGCGACCTACATATTTTGCCAGACTCAGCGCAGGCATAACCATTGTCCGCATGTGGTCGATTTACATAATTGTTCGCTAATCTACATAAACATATTTATAACGCGTCTTTGCTTAGAGGTTATTTCAAAATTAAATATTTTGCAAAGGAATCTCTGTTCTCTTGCTCTCCGTGACCGAGTACGTCTTGAGACAAAACTGTAAAAGGTAAAACAAATGTCTGATCTGAATCACAAGATTTTCTTCACGCGTTTGGGGATAAAATTGTGTATCTTGCCCAGACAGTCTTGGACTAGGTTTATCAAAGTATGTGCACTTGACATGGGCTTGTCTATGTTACAAAACTCTTCACTTTACATATTTATGTTACAAAACTCAGCACTTTACATGTCTATGTTACAAAACAG